>NC_054377.1:97312503-97590003 GCF_017654675.1 Xenopus laevis | reverse complement strand
ACATTTTTTTTGAACCTCAGTTACGATGTATGTTAAGTTGCTTGACATCTTCTTTGCAGCAATGTAATATAAACTGAGTGGTAAGTTACATAGGAATTAGCTGCTACACTTAAGTGTTCTCACAAGATCCAGCCAATGAAATGTAGATTAGCGTGTCACTTAAAGCTACATTTTGCATAGAAAATGTACATTCAAATTCGGAACACTTACACATTCGGTATTCGAAGTAAATCCAGAACAGAAACAGATTCAATTCTAGATCAGTGCAATATACAATTTTCTTAAAGGAGAAGGAAACCCGTCGGCGCAAAAACCCTCCCCCCTCCCGTGTGTTGCCTGCCCTCCCTCCTCCCCCCTGGCCTACCTGTCCCGCTGGGCAAATGCCCCTAACTTGTTACTTACCCTTCTGCGCAGGTCCAGTCCACGGAGTTCACATCTTCTTCCACGCGATCTTCTTCCTGCTTTGACCGGCGTTTTGGCGCATGCGCAGTAGGAGCATTTCGCCGGTAAGGATCTACTGCGCATGCGCTAAAAGTCACGAAGTTTTCCGATTTCACTTCGTGACTTTTGGCGCATGCGCAGTAGATCGTACCGGCGAAATTCTCCTACTGCGCATGCGCCGGTCAAAGCAGGAAGATGATCGCTTGGAAGAAGATGGCGTCGGTGAACTCTGTAGACTGGACCTGCGCAGAAGGGTAAGTAACAAGTTAGGGGCATTTGCCCAGCGGGACAGGTAGGCCAGGGGGGAGGAGGGAGGGGAAGCAACACAGGGGAGGGGAGGAGGGTTTTTTGCGCCGATTAGGTTTCCTTCTCCTTTAAGCAAATGTGAAACTGAGCAAGAGTTAACACATTTATCTATGGGAGGACACATCTGTGAGCAAAGCTCTTTCTCTCTTTGTATATACACATCAACATTATTGGTCAGGAAACTATATTTTGCTTATTTTTTTCTTTAATTTTCTTGCAGTCACTATAGATTAGTGGTTGCACAGTCCATTTTAGAACAGCAGCTAGGTTATGCACTTCTTGCATTCCAGCGCTGTCAATATGCTGAAAAAGAAAATGCGTATCATGCATTTGCAAAAGGATTTCCCCTTCTATTACGTCCTGTAATTATTTCTATGGTTCTCTGTATCTTATGTCTGCCAAGGAACAGTGCAAAATAATACCTCCAGTGTTGAAAATGCCCTGGATCAGTGTTGGACTGGGCCTTCTAGGAAAACATAATATCCACACAACTAGCTAAATGCTAAATGATATAGGATTTATATATAATGTAAAACTTTGGCCTGTTTTCATTGATGGGGGGAAACATAGTTCTCTCTCCTCATCTATGGAGGAATGGGCCCCAAAAGTAAGAAGCAGCAAGAGACATCTTTTTAAGGTGGGATACAGTAATCAACGTTTGTAGTGTTAACAAGTGGTAGCTCAAAGATGTACAGTAGGAGGAAATTGGCTATGATTGTAAGGAGACATGTGGAAAGTTTATAACGTCCCTGATTTACATAGTTGCTCTAACCAATAACTGCCCCACCACATAACTCTATGGACAACACATTGCTTTCCTTGTTGAGTAAAATGATGATGCTCATATTTCCGGGGGAACTAAGCTACTTCTGAGTAGTATGAATACCTAGACAAATTCCATTGTTATATCAGACCTGAATTACTAGAAGCCCATAGGAAGAACGTAGCCCTCAATTGTGTATTAGTTATTGCTCTGCTACAGATGATACGATGGATATCACTGGCTTTATTATTGCATAGTCCTAATCAAAACTTGTATAATAGCTTGTGAAATTTTTTAGAGATTGTTCGTCCCTGTCCCAGTAGAGCTTTCAGTCTATGCTCCCTATTACATTCACACAATACACAAGGGTCAGTTTCAGCAGTAACCTAATTGTCTATTGTTGGAATGTGGGAGGAAACCAGCATACCTAGGAGAAAACATGCAAACTCAAGTAGGAATCAAATTCAGGACCCCAGCACTGCTACTACTGAGCTATCAAGTCACTCTTAGATTATTGGCTTGTTGACATTCTTCTGATGTGTTGAACGTGAAATTAATTCTCTGACATGATAAAGGTCCACTCTTACGATTCTAAGGGTAAAACTACACAGGAGATTTTGATCATAACCACTCAACAACACAAGATTTGTAGTATCCTATGAAATCTGACCTCCCTCCCTATAGCTAGAACGTAAAGTCAGATCAGATAGTCGGATGGTGTAGTTCTCCTGTAGAGTTTAGTCCTTACAGATAATGAAGCATATTGTATAAAACGGAAAAATGCCTTATTTTGTGGGAAACACTGGTGTGAAAAAAGACATGGGCGGATACCGGCTTAGAGTTACACTGGGTGTTCATCTCTTCCCCATCTGAAATCCTCTGTTAAATCGTAACAACTAAAATCCTTATTTATGTCACTTTTTACATGTTGTCTGTAGTGTATATTGATAAAGGGGTGTGATATTAAGGGGCAGATTCACTAAGGGTCGAATTTCGAAGTAAAAAATACTTCGAAATTCGACCCTCGAATTGAAATCCTTCGACTTCGAATATCGAAGTCGAAGGATTTAGCGCTAAACGTTCGTTCGATCGAACGATTCGAAGGATTTTAATCCAACGATCGAAGGAAAATCCTTCGATCAAAAAAAGGTTAGCAAACCTATGGGGACCTTCCCCATAGGCTAACATTGACTTCGGTAGGTTTTACCTGCCGAAGTAGGGGGTCGAAGTTTTTTTTAAAGGGAAAGTACTTCGACTATCGAATGGTCGAATAGTCGAATGATTTTTCGTTCGATTCGTTCGTATTCGAACGAATTTAACCAATTCGATGGTCGAAGTACCAAAAAAATACTTCGAAATTCGAATTTTTTTCATTCGAATCCTTCACTCGAGCTTAGTGAATCGGCCCCTTAGTGTTGTATGTCCTTCACATTTAAACTAAAACTACATTTTAAAACTAAAATTAAATACTGTTTAAAATATATCCATAATTTATTTATTTTTTTTAAATAAATTGAATAAATTTCCCAAGTTTAACACAAGGTGGTGCCCTGCCTTCACATTTAGGTTTTCTATACAAGTGCCTTCAAATGCTCGTTTTCAGCATCTTGCGTTAAAGGAATTGTACAGTATAAAACTGGGTAACTGTGCATAATAAAAAAATGTTTCTAATATAGCTAGGCAAAAATGTAATGTATAAAGGCTGCAGTGACTGATGTGTAATAGCCAGAACACTACTTCCTGCTTTTCAGCTCTCTTGATTTACACTGACTGATTACCCTGGTTACCAGGCAGTAACCAATCAGAGACTTGTGGGGGTTCACATCGGTCATATCTGTTCCTTTTGAATCTGAGCTGCATGCTGAGGATCAATTACTAACTCACTGAACAAATATGTACCATTTTTGCCAGAGAATTTTTTGATCGAAGTCTTGGGTGAAGCTTACTCCTCAAACAACCATTGCAGCCCAGTTCTTTTAAATGAACACAAATATGTTAACCTAAATTGTATGGCCTAAATTATTCAGTTTACCTCTTTTAACTGGTGGTGGTCAAAGTACCACACCTTTTTTTGATACAGTTGTATTATTGGGCACACAGTCATGTTATCTATAACAACAAAGTCATACTGAAGAGATCTATAGCTTTCCCCAAGGCACCATCATTGGGTACCTCATTTTAGACAGGCAAATAGTCAGATTTTGCCCTACTGAAATGTGACAAAATTGTGTAAATATTTAGTATCAACAACAGTTTAGTCACCAGGGATGTGGAGTCGGTGCATAAATCCTTTGACTCTGACTTCTAAGTTTATGGTACCTCTGACTCCTCTGTTTTTAAAGAAACAGTAGCACCTAAAACCAAAAGTGTATCAAAGTAATTCAAATATGATGTACAGTTGCTCTGCACTGGTAAAACTAGCATGTTTGCTTCAGAAAAAATACTGTAGTTTATATAAACAAGCTACTGTGTAGCCACGGGGACAACTTTTCAAGCTGGAAAAAAAAGAAGAAAATACACAGGTTACTTAGCAGATAACAGATAAAAACTCCATTGCATTGGACAGGGCTTATTTGTTATGTGCAATGTAACCTGTGCCTTTCTCCTTTTTTTTTTTTTTTTTTTTTTTTTTCAAGCAGCTTGAATGGCTGCTCTCATCGCTACATAGCAGCTGGTTTATATAAACTATACAAGTCTTTCTGAAATAAACACACAGCTTTTGCCAGTGCATGCTAACAGTATATTATATGTTAATTACTTTAGAACACTTTCATTTTTTGGTGTTACTGTTACTAATGTAATTTCCATGTTGATTGAAAGAAGTTAAGAACATGACATGTAAACCAAATCATTTGGTAATTCTAAAACAAAATCAAAGTTAAACTACATAAACCTAAAACAGCTGATGAATTTGAACCTGTTAAATACAATCCAAAATTAACTAAAGTATTGTTCTTATAAATAGAATTGCTTCTACCATATCCTCCTTCATAGAAGCTCTTAAGTCTGATTTGATTATTTTCAGTGCTTGTATTTCAAGGAGAGCTAAAACCCCCCCCCACGGTGATAAGTCCCCACTGGCCCCCCCTCCGCTGGTCCCCATCTCCCTGCCTTCCCCATGCTAAGTCTTACTCCAGAATTGTGTCCCCTGTAGGATTACTGACCGCACACGCAGAGTGATCGGCGCATGCGCAGTTGGAGCTGTTTTCCGGTTCGTTACAACTGCGCATGAGTCGGAAGTGACGGAAATTACCAAAGCGCCGGAAGAAGACCCGAAGTTTACAGAAGTGCCGGAAGATGGCGCCCGTGAGCTACGCTGTACTTACTCTGCATTTGCAGTCAGTAATCCTAAAGAGAGGAAACAATTCTGAGGCACTTAGCAGGAGGGAGGCAGTTAGGGGGGACCAGTGGGGACTTATCACCGTGGGGGTTTAGTTCTCCTTTAAACTTAAGCGCATTTTTTGGCGACTCTGACTACAGATTCTCAAACTTACTCCGACTCTACAGCTCTGTTAGTCAAAGTGATAGTGGTTTCTTTTCCAGAATATGTGTACTGAACGATACAGTTAGGAAATGCACGTCTGTTACTGTTTAAACACAGTGCAGAGTTGAAAAAAACTTAGTTGAAGCTATTGCAGCACAAAGAACCATTGGTGAGTTTCCTGGTGCCTTCCATCAACATGTGCAATGTATGTACAGTATATAGCCCCACTGTATGTGCAGCACTGTATAGCACTAGTACAAATAGGGAAAGAAACACTGCACTACATAAAAATAAATATGCACAGTAACAAAGATTAAGTGGAATTGTTCAGAAACAAAGGCGGTCTCTGCCCCACATAGCTTAAAGGAGAAACAGACCCTTAATAAAAAAAATAAAAAAATCCTACCCTACTTAGACCCTCCCCCCAGCCTAGCTGCCCCCCCCCGGCAAATGGCCCTAACTCTTTACTTGCCCCTCCTTACAGATTCTGTCCAGCAAAGTTCACTGGCGCCATCTTTAGCCGTTTTGGTAATCTACGGAATGAAACCGGCGCTTCTGCAATTTTTGTGAGTTTTGGCGCATGCGCAGTTGTCGTGAATCATTAAATTGCTCCAACTGCAACTCCATCATTAAATTGCTCCAACTGCTGCGCTTCGCTGGTCTCATTCCAAAGATTACCAAAGAGAAGAAGATGGCTGCCGTGAACTCCGCTAGACAGAATCTGCATGGAGGCAGTAAGAGTTAGGGGCATTTGCCCTGGGGGGGGCAGTTAGGCTGGGGAGAGAGGTGGGTCTATGTAGGGAAGGGTGGCGGTAGGTTTTTTTTTTTTCATTAAGGGTTTGTTTATCCTTTAACAGTCTGTGTGTTGGCACAAATAAGTGCTGCTCTTCACAGTCTTATTACATTTGGGGTTTATAATAAGACTGGGTATCAATATACTTTTGGTATTGTGTATTTTTTGTCTTTGTAATTTACATTCAAATCTGGTAATGTTAACCTGGTTAGGAGGGGGATTTTTTTGTGGTATTAATAGTTTGTTAGAAAAATGAAAATAAAAGTAGCAAAATCATACACTGATTGCCTTTTTTTAATGCTATGTGTATTTTAATATTCTGTTTACTATTCGTAATCTGTTGTAATGCATATAAAAATGTTCTACTCATAGCACTCAAGGTCAGAGCGTGATCTGTTTATTATGATTTTGCAGGACTTTATTCCTTTGCTGGTGTATGCTGTTTTAATTCTTATTTTTGTTTCTGGCACGCATTTCATATGCATATTTATAAAAAAAATAAGTCAACTAAATGAAAATTTTAGTTTAGTCGGTTTCAGATGGTTCACTAGAAATAAAAGCAGCTTTCTAAAGCAGCTCTGAGGGGGTCACTGACTGTAAACCACTGGCCCCCCCAACCAGTAACTCTCGAGCAACATGTTGCTCCCAGTGGCCTCAGAACAGGTGCTTATTTTTGAATTCCTGGCTTGATGGCAAGCTTAAGTTGCTTAAAACCCATGTGTACTGTCAAACAGAACCTCTGTAAGCTGCCAGTCCACATAGGGCTACCAATTATAATTGTAACAGTTCAGAATCTGCACCTGGATTACGGCCACACTAAAACACCAAAGACACGAATATTAAACTTTAGTTTTGGGAAAAACTGTAAAAAAATAAAACATGGAAAGCAATTGAACAATCTGAAAACAATTTTAAAAGGTGTTTGAAAGGTGAACAACTTCTTTAAAGCTCATCTGGCTGTGCTAGAACATTGCCCCTGTATGCCTACAGAGCTGCACAATATGTTGACGCTTTAAAAATATACATACATTATTACATTTCATACATTACATAATAATAATAATATGCCTGGCAACTGAAACCGTGCAAGTACAGTGGTCACGGTCACCTCCTTACAATATGTCAAATTGTGCCGACTGTTCCTAATAGGAATAGGCTGAGTGGTTTATCTGTATGTAGACCAACTACAAGTACATGTAAGCATGGAAACTGCATACTCCTTGTCACATATCAAGTGTCAGCATTTCTCTCTCTCTCTCTCTCTCTCTCTCTCTCTCTCTCTCTCTCTCTCTCTCTCTCTCTCTCTCTCTCTCTCTCTCTCTTAAAATAATGAAAACACCAACAAATGTATTATTATGGGCTGCCTGTGTTCTAGGTAGACTAACATAAGTGTTCAGCAGTTTTAACAGGGATCTTCTTACATTCCAGGACAACTTCCAGTTTGTAAGCGAGTAGGGTAGAGAAAATCTTTTTACTCTTGTTTCCAAAATGAACCACAACTGTACAGTGATATTCAAGTTGTGCTAGCCACAATTTGGAGTTCAGTCAAGTCTGTATTTTCCAGTTCATGCATGTATTATTTTTTTTTCCAATTTAAATTTTCAACAGGATACAAACAATTCAGTGGCACTGATAGAGGGAACAGTCTCTCTTTAATTATTGAATATATTGGGAACACTATAAGTGGGGTCTCGACTGCCTCCACCATCTCATTTAGCTGCAATAAATTTGAATATGTTTTCCTAGATATATCTTGTTTTAAGCAGAAAAGATATAATACTCTTTAATGGAGTTGAAGTGCACTTACAGTGCAGTAGGTGGCCTGACTGGCTGGCTTGTACCTTCTGCATTATTTCATTTGTAACAACTTCTAGTGCCGTTGGTTAATAAGTTCTAATGCACCGCCTGTTGGTTCAGATGAAACTTGTTTTCCCTCATACACTAATATTGAAACAAGGATGTTTTTTGAAGGGGACACGAGATTTGTGGTTAACTTAATAATAAATAATCCGAATCCTGCAAAAAGTGCTGAAATTTATCGAAATACTGAACCATATCCAGTACATCCATAATTTAACGCAGAACACTGCACCGGCCCAGGGTTATTCCAGCGAGAACCACAGAGAGATCCTCTTCCTGCTTCTTCTTTCTTCTGCGCAGTAGAGCAATAAGCCAAACTTTAACTAAAAATCTAGTTATTTGGGTTCTACTGTGCATGCGTCTGCCCCGGGAAATTTGCAGAAAGAAGAGGCAGGAAGACTATCACTCCGGGGTGCTAGCTGGAATAACCCCTGGCCGGTGCAGTTTTCACCTGATCGGTGCACCATCCGGGGTTTCAAGTAAGTATACAATCACTTGGGGTTGCCTAACATTTGGATATTACTTTGATATTTCTGTTTCTTTTTCAGTATTCAATTCATCGCATTCCGAGAAGTCGTGAAGTCAGACAGTCTTGGAGTTCCTCTTTCTTGACCACATTACAGTCCATGTTCTATTCCTTTCCATTAACTGCTCGTCTACAGCCAGATTTGGTATGTATGGTGGTGTCTGTACTGTGCTTCAAAATGTGCATTTATTTTAAGGCTCTTCTTTATCCAGAAATGCCATCTATGTTTAGTGAAGATATGATCAATATAGGAGTCAAGAGGTCTGTAAACCTGTTTAAATAAATGCCTAATATAAGTATAATGCCTAATCTCCATTAATGTTAATGCAGTCCTCACTATGTTGCAACTCCCGTGGCATTTGTGTTTGGCATGCCATATCTCATACAAATACACTAAGGGAAGCAAAGCATATTAGCCCAAATATGCCTTGTGAAGAAACTTCAGGTTACTTTGGCAAGCCAAAGCAACGCATATGTTTTCCCACCAGTGTTTACATCACTGCCGGTGGGAAAGCATTCAGATAAGATTAGTCGCAGGCAACTTATCAGCATTTGCCAGTACAGAAGTAACCAGCTTGACCCTGTCTGATGTGTATATAGCTACTGTTAGGAATTGTATAAGCCCAGTTTTATACATGTCAGCTTTCTGAATTCGCCCCAAATTTGCCTCGCAAGTTCAGAAAGCTGACAAATTCTTCATCACCGGAGGTTTACAGCAGCGGTCCCCAGCCTTTTTTTGGACCGGGGGTCGGCAGCAAGTTTGTGTCCGTGGTTCGGTTCTGGGCCATGGCCCGGCGGTTGGGGTCCCCTAGTTTATAGTATTGCCAGTGGGAAAGCATTTGGAAGAGATTAGTCATCCGTAGAAGAGGAGATTTGTCGGGGGCAACTTATCTCATCTGTCATTGCCCTTACTAAGAATAACCAGCATGGCCCGATTTGATGTGTATATAGCCCAGGAGTGCCCATACGTTACTAATGCGAGGTCTACTTTTTGTGAGGTTGTCCCATTATGATCTATAGCCATAAAAGCATTGTTGGCATTCTGTTCCATGGCAAATATTATTTAAATATTATATTGATTTATGATAGATTTTATATTGCTTTATTTAACAGACAACCATTTATGTAACCTTAATGTAATAAAAATCTGAATGAAAAGAATGAAGTAGGAGGGTGATTTAGACAAGCTGTTTGTTGGCAGTGTCTTAAGATCTACTGATCACCAGTCAAAGGTCTACTGGTAGATCCCGATCTACCTTTTGGGTACCCCTGATATAGCCACAGCAGGGCGTTCGTAACATAAGCTTCATGTTTAATGCTGGCAAATAAGATGAATCCTAGGATCACACTAGTACGCACTTAATGATTGGGTGCAGTGTCAGGTTGTTGTGGACATTAATGTTATGATAGGTATAGGCTTTTTAAATCTACTCTGGTCTCAAATCTACTTGTAGTGGCCAAAATTAAAGGGTCAGGGCCTGTAAGACTTCGAAATATATTTCCAACTTTAAGCTGATGGTGGCTTCCAGGCTCTAGATATTCTGACTTCAATTAGGTAAAGTGGGTCATGAATTTAGGTCACGTCTATAGTGGAGAAGAGAGCTACAACACTGGCTATTGTCTCAAACGTTTCAGACTGTATTTGTCTCTAATGGGAGTAGTAATGAGCATTTGGGCTTTCCCTTGGTTTTTTTTTTTTTGGAAAGCTGGTCATACATAGAATGATCATTTTGGACAGATTGCACAAGTATCACTTTGCACTTGGACCCCAGGGTAGTAGTTTAGACAGGGTATGAAAGGGTAAAACTGCATGGACAAATTTGATCATATTTTATCTGATCTTACTATGCAACACCAGATTTTGTGGGATGCTACAAAATCTGATCCCCAGAAGCTTTAATGTAAGATGGAGTCTTTTCTTCAGGCGTTTACATCCAATGGTCACTGTATTTCAATGAGAAAAGAAAGTCCAACATCATCAATTTTAATCTCGTAGGATGAAGAAAGGGGTGTTGTGTCTGATGTTAAATGTTCTATGTAGTTTACACATCAGATTCTTCTATCAGTCCCGTTACTGTGGCTGAAATCAAGCAAAAATGGTACAGGTATGGGATCCGTTATCCGGAAACCCATTATACAGAAAGCTCAGATTTACAGAAAGGCCATCTCTCATAGACTCAATTTTTTAAAATGATTTCCTTTTTCTCTGTAGTAATAAAACAGCACATTGTGCTTGATCCAGACTAAGATATAATTAATTCTTATTGGAAGCAAAACCAGACTATTGGGTTTATTTAATGTTTAAATGATTTTCTAGTAAATGTAGGGTATGAAGATCAAAATTACGGAGAACCAGACAATTCTGAGCATTTTTCACTACCTTTTGGTACTGGCAAATCAAGGTTAGAGACAAAGATTATGTGCTCTTTGTACACAAAAAAAGTGTGATTATCTCTGTGGAAAGCCTTCTGTCATTTCACCCTTACTCTTAACAAGGGGAAAAAGCTGGCTGACTTTCTTTTGGTCTTTCTCGTGTTTTTACAGTGGTCCAAAAAATAAAATTCTAGTTATCGTCAGATGTTTGAGACCCTTGTTGGCATAAAGAGCACACTGGAAAAATCTAGTTGTTGTTGCAGCTGAGTCGATAATGGCAGATTGTTCTGTGTGCTGACATTTGGAAAATCTCTATCTCCGGTGTTGTGGGTAATAATTATCTACTGTGCCATTCCCAGCATAGTAGTGTTCTGGAGCAGACAATGGGGTTTTATTTAGAAATTACAAGTGTAGCCGTTGTCCTGAAACAGTAATGCATTTCTTTTTCCTTCTTCAAAGTGATATTAAACACCGATGTAGATAAAAGGTTAAAAGTAGCCTTACATCTCAAATACATCCCCAGCTAATTTGTTTAAGGTAAAAGATACAATGGAAAGTAGACATTTAAGAATCTTCTACATTTATTGATTTGCGTCTTTTTGTATATTAATCGAGGGATGTGAGCAAGGTTTAATTTTTTATCGGTGATTGTACACTAGTTGATAGATTAAATTATCCCTTTTTTATTATGAATTTTTTTTCTTATAGTTTAAGGGGGTTATTTATCAAAATGCTAATTTATCCCATGTTCTAGGCATACACCGCTTGATTGAAGCATTAAAGGGAACGTTCATAGAATGATTTATGTATTGATATTCTGAGATGATATGCATTTGTGTTTCTTTCTTTGCTTTGTATTTTATAACCTTTCCTTATAACCTGAAATTTCAAATTCTGTTTCTTTGGCAATAACGTACAAAAAGCAGATTCATTTTGCATAAATAATATTTATTGCTTAAATTTCTATTATGGATGCACCTGATCCCACTATTTTGGGATACAGTGAAATCTAAAATCTTTCAGGAAGGATTAGGTTGCATCTTAAACTGAATCTGAACCCTAATTTGCATATGTACAATAGGTCAAGTAGGGGTTAAAAAAAAGGCACTAAGGGAAAAAAATTTCCATGTTCGTGTGACAGTATATCGAGATTTTAAAGGAACAGCTCAGTGTAAAAATAAAAACTGGTTAAATAGGCTGTGCGAAATAAAAAAAATGTTTCTAATATAGTTAGTTTGGCAAAAATGTAATGTTTAAAGGCTGGAGTGACTGGATGTCTAATATAAAAGCCAGAACACTACTTCCTGCTTTTCAGCTCTCTAACTCTGAGCTAGTCAGCGACTTGAAGGGGGGCCACATGGTACATATCTGTTCAGTGAGTTTGCAATTGATCCTCAGCATTCAGCTCAAATGCTGATTCAAAATCAACAGATATGACCCATGTGGTCCCCCTCAAGTCTCTGATTGGTTACTGCTTGGTAACCAATCAGTGTAAACCAAGACAGCTGAAAAGCAGCAAGTAGTGTTCTGTTCTACATCCAGCACTCCAGCCTTTATACACTACATTTTTGCCTAACTAACTATATTAGAAACATTTTATTTTGCACCAGTTTATTTATTTACCCAGTTTTTATTTTTACACTGAACAATTCCTTTAAGGATTTGTTTTAGCCAAATCTAGTTATGAAAGGCAGGAAGACTATAATCAACACCTTGACACTTGACAAAGGGCTCCGCCCGAAACATGTTGTGTAACTCTACCTCCCAATAAAGAGTATTGCAGTCAACTTGCTGCCTTGGGTTTGTTCCACAACTAACTGCATTATTGATACATTGATTTGGGATATCGAACACAGGATAACCCGTGGAATTAAACCAACAAAGACTTTTGGTAAGCCGCACTCATTCCTTTATTTGATATAATCAACACCTGGCCACATCACTTCTGGTGTGAAGGCCATTTATGGCAGAGGCATTAAATAGGATTCCTACATAAGACAAGGATTAAGCAATTAACCAGCATTATGAATTAATAGGATTCCTCTCTCCAGACAGTGTCCACATTTCCAAATATAGAGCAAAGCCCTAACCAGACTAGGGGTAGGCATCAGAGAGGGCACATAACTTGCGCCCCCCCCCAGCTTTGTGCCCTAAGCACATGCCTCTTCTGCCTACTCCTAGTTCCAGCCCTGAGTGGAAGGAGGGAGTAGAACATTAGTGTTGACCAGCCAGCAGCACACCATCCTTAAATGTTGTACAACTGCCAGCATCACACAAAATACTTCAGACTTTTGTATTTAAATGTAGTGGCCACAATCTTAAAATGGTCGCTCTAGTCTTCCCATGGTAGCCTGTCTCTGGTTCTGTATTTAGGCAGTGGAATTTTGTATGGACCAGCCCCCTGCAAATATCAAAATTATCAAAAATAGGTCTTGTGTTAAAGCTTTTTTTGTGGTTTATTTTCCAAAGTTATCCAGCAGGAGAATTACTTTCTTGCTAAACTGTCTAGACTGGAAGTAATTTTTAAGCAGTTTAGGTGGAGTACAATCTATTCAAAGTCTCGCGAGCACATATTTGACTGTAAGATGATATCACCAGTAGATGTACTTTTCCTTATATAGAATGTAGAGCAATTGCTACTGATACAGATATGGATTTTTTGATGTCTCTTGGCAGACCGTATGTGAGGGTCAGAGCTGAAACATGTGTTCCTTGTTAAGAAAATATGTAGAAAATGTAACACCCAAACGTACTTCTGTTCCTGACTTCTTTAAGGCAAAAAGTGCAAATGTCAAACATTATATTAAAAAAAATAACACAATGAAGATGGCTTTTGCATGAAATGTATATTTGCACGCTTGACTTGCCTCTCGTGTTATTGCAACCTTTATGTTAATTCGTTTTCCAGCTACAGCTTGTGAGCTATAGCAAATAGGCATCATGTTGATGCCATCATGTTGAATTATCAGTCAGCATAAGAGAAAGGAAGATTTAATCAGTATTGGCAAATTCACATGCTGGTTGAATCACTGGCAGGGTTATTTGTTTAGCACCACCATTATTAAAATCAAATATAATATAAGGAACTTTTTATCAGTGCTGCGTTCATTCTCCCAGGGATTCCTTGCTGTACATGTGCAGTATTCTAAAGTGAGAAAAATAACTATATTGCACTTGTGCCTGCCCTGGGCAGAGCAAGGGATACTTGGGAGAATAAAAAGATGGCATTCTGATGCAAAGTGTTCCAGGCTGCTACATTTTTTTTGGAGAAGGGTAGCACCTATTGGGGTACACCATAAGCAGTTAAATTCATGGGGGGGATGCCTAAAAATTGGCACAGCTAGAAGTAGTAGAAGTGGAATAAAGTGCAATAAAAATGTAGCCTATGAATGAATCTGCTTTCTACTTGTGTTGCAGATAGGGGTATATAGACAATACTGTATAAACAAATTCATATATATTGAAGAGATCGAACGGTTACCTTATAAATGCACATGTATGAACCTCCATAGAACGCTTCGACCCAAACTTTATTTACTCTGTTTCCATGGATCCAGTTTTTTTTTTTTTTTTTTTTTAACAAAACACAAGCATTTTCCTATAGGATTACAGCAAAATACTCCGCAACTGTACTACATGAGGAAGTTTGGGAGAATTACAGGCAATGAAACATGATAAAATAAAATGCCGGGCACAATTTGCTCCACATGGGTACTGATATTAAAGGGTTAAAGCAATCGTAATTGTACTTTTTATGAGTGTATGCTGCAGTGTTTTGTGTACTAACATGTATTTTTTTTTTTTTTTTACACTTCTGTAAGTATGTCCCAATAACACCTCAAGTTTACCCCTCAGCCAAGATGGGGGGTTATTTTGTATTCAATTCATTATATATATTTTTCTTTGTTTTAGGTCTTATGTAACGGTCCGGGTACATGTGTTCCTGCATGTTTTTCTGCATTTCTTCTCGGGGTCTTTGGCATAAAGAAAATAATCATTGTCTATGTAGAAAGCATTTGTCGAGTGGAAAGTCTGTCCCTCTCTGGAAGACTTCTTTATTACTTTTCTGACTATTTTATTGTACAATGGCCTCAGCTAAAGACCAAATACCCCAAATCTATATATCTCGGACGAATAGTTTAATAAAAAAAAAAATGAATATCATACTGCTTCATGGCTGTGCACATTTATTAATTAATAACATACTGCTGCACTTATGAGCATATACAGGGAAAAACCATTATGGTTAGGGTGAGATGGGCTTAAAGAAGAAAAAGAGCCCTTCTTAATGAAGACATACAGTGACAGCCTTTCTAAAACAGAAGATCTTCATATGCCTCATTCTACACACCCTCACAAAAGGTCACGGCCATATTTATTGATAGGGGCCAAGGGCTTGTACCTAGGCAGCAGCTTTTGGGGGACAGTCCTCTGGTGCCTATACACAATAACTGAATAAATGTGTTTAAGAAAAATGTAAAAATCCTCCCTCCCCCCCCAGCCTCCACAAGATACTTTCCAAGGTGTGTATATATATATATATATAATACACAAAAGCCATGAATATCTTGTAAATGATATCCTTATAAATGGTGAGTTCTGATGTCATCCGTTATAAACGGTGAGTTCTGATGTAATTTCTACCACAAGACTTACTGAAACTTGTGTATTATAATAAATAAAGTACCCCCTGTTGCAAAATATGAGGATATTCGAAGTTACCTTGGCGTTCCATGACCTGTAGAAAAACACTCTGCCTTCGGTCTCGGGTTTTTATGTGGTCATGGAAATCCTTGGTAATATTTAATGCATTATATATCGGTGACACAAAAGAAAAACAGTGGGGGAGGAAAAACCAGGAATACTTAAAATAAGGGTGCATAGAATTAAGGTTTTACTGTAGATGTGACCTTTATATTTGATTGGCTTCTAAAAATGTTTACTAAAAGACAAGGAAACCATACTTAGCATCCCATCAGCCCCCCCCCCGCCCGAACCACAGCACATTTAACTCCCAGTACAGTTGTTTGCTGTACCTGTTAATAAAATGCAGCGTAGAATAGCAGTGGTGGCAGCGGCCATGTCTGATTGCTTGACTTGTTTTACCTAGCTCTCTGACAGACAGTTTCTGGGAGGGGAAGTAGGCCTATGTTATATTATGGTTTCCCATGCCCTTTAAAGGAGTAGGTTGCCTTTAAGTATGTAATGGAATTTCCTGTTCTTGTCAACTTTTCAACTGGTCTTTTTTTCTTTTTTTTTAACCAGTTTCTTATTAGGCTATGATAAGGTATTACGTCAAAGTGCTATAATCCTTTATTTTTACAATTATTTACACATTACATAAATAGAGTGAGAGAAATACCCATCCCAAAGGTACATGCATATTCTTTTATTGTGATTAATCCTATAAAGTATTAACTGATTCATTGTAAACACCCAATACTACTGGAATACGCCTTTTTGTCATAATAGTGTGTGTGTATATGTATGTGTGTATATATATATATATATATATATATATATATATATATATATATATATTTTATATTGCTATATACAACTAGTTATAAACAAAATAACCTACATCTCTTCACATAGCCATTTATAGCTCCTACCAAAAGTAGGTTAAAATTACAGGTCATCCTTGAGTTCATGACCCAGAGATAGCTGTATGCCCTGATATTTACACTGTAAATGTTACTTTAAGAACAAGATGTCCATAGCTAGGTATACTTAACTAATATCCAGGGTCTTGAGTATGATGTGTGTTCCTCAGATAATTACTGTGTGTTCAAGAAGTATTAACAGCTTTGCATGCTTAACAAATGATTTGTGGTTTGGCAATGGATTATAAATGGATTATTACAGATTTCAAGCCTTTTGTTTCATTTTCCTTTAGGCTAGTTGCTTATGTGTACTTACACCAGCATTAGTATGTTATTTATATAGTTCTGATACATTTACACAATGTTTTACAGAGATGATACATCAGTACCTGACCAGTGGAGCTTGCAGTCTCCGATTCCTATTCCATTCACACAAGGTAGGGTCAGTTTTATTAGGTTCCATTTAAACTTTCCTTATGTTTTTGGAGGAAACCGGATTGCCCAGAAAACACTGATTTTGATGCAGCTGCATCAGAATTACAGTGATTTTAAGGCCAGTGCCAAACTGTAAGTGTATATGCGCAAGCTGAGAAACAGCCTTGCTTGTATCCAATCGAGCTTGTCACTACACTGCTTTGGCCTGGATACAGACACACACAGCAGATTTCAGTGCAGAAATACATGTCCATTCTCGTGCCAAAATGAGCAGTGCTCAGTGGAGGGGCATTTATTCGGCCTGCAATTATACCGATTTTGTGACTTTTTTTTTTAAGACAGCAATAAACATAATATTGCATGATTACAATAATATGCATACTTTACATACAAAGCTACAAAAAAGTACTCGCCCCACAGAGCCATATATTTTTTCGTAAACACAAGAAGAACCTTAGTAAATAACCCCCTAATGCAAGATGGTGTGTGTGTGTATATAATCATATAAATATAGCCGTAAGAGGCAGTTGTCTTGCTATTTGAATGCAGAGCAGTGAAAATGTATGCACCATGTTTGCCTTATACAGGGTACAGCACATAGGAGAAGTCGTATCATGTGTTACGCAATTAGCATCACAATTATGGCCTATTTCTCAAGCAAGCTCTTATCCTCAGAATGTCAAAATCACACACAGTATTTCCCAGCTCCTCTACTTTTGTTCTTTTTAGCACCTTGTTTGTTACATAGTTATATAGTTAAATCGGGTTGAAACAAGACAAAGTCCATCAAGTTCAACCCCTCCAAATGAAAATCCAGCATCCACACACACACCCCTCTCTACTTTAACATAAATGATATAAACCCATAGCTATACTAACTAGTTTACTATCACAATAGCCTTTGATGTTTGCGCCATATTTACCATGAGACAAGTTGAGAACCTTTCCTTAGGTCACACTTTACCAAGAAAAAAACAATCAACTACCTCAGTTCTAATGACAAGCTCAATTGGTTTATTCATTTATTTATTCAGTCAAAGAGATTCATCAACCCGTGGTTATAAATATTCACTGCTTGTTGACTTTGGTCCGGGATTTGCGCTTTCGGGACAATGAAGCCTTCGTTTTTTTCTGGGTGATAGGGGTGCTTTCTTGTTGCTCTGGCTTCATAGAGTAAGGGGTCAAAATCTGAGGTGAATAAAACAAACAGCCATAGATTAGTGTAGGTAAATATCTTAACTATGGATTTATATAATATAATGCAACCTTATGCTAACACCTTCGAATGCCTTCTTTGGTGCAGTTTCAATTAACACAGTCCCAATTAGTATTTGGTACAGTAGTTTTTCTCTACAATACCACAGATCCAAGGTAGAATGTATTAGCCGATTCCTTTTATGAAGGTGTAATTTAAAGCTATAGGCTTATTGGAAATATTCGACCATATTTAATAAATCAACACAATTAAGAGTCTTTCACTTACCCGTAGTTGAAGTTTTACCCGGATGTCACAATTCTGTTCTGTTAATTCCAGGGGCAGCCAGTCTTCCATGGTCATGTCCATAGCTGCCACTAGACGGGATAAGGGTACGGTAACACATCCAAGGGGTGCGCCGCTCTCATTTAGTACCTATAAAAATAGCGGTGATAAGTGCAAGAAGGCAGAAATACATAGCACCAGTACATGAGGCACAAAGGCAGCCACCTTTTATACTCACACACATTTATACTCACCTTAAGCTTCAGTTCCTCACTAAGTGGGTTCCTTATTAAGAATTGGAACCTTTTTTTCCACTCTGCTTCTCCATTATTCACTTTGCTCTGGAAACAGAAAAATCAGATCGATTCAGAATAAAGACTGGTATGGTCACTTAGGTTAACAGATATGTTTACAGGTTACAGAAATACTAATCTGCTATTAATGCCCCCCAGTTGCCCCAATCACGTCAGGAAAAGGAGTAAACATATTTCAAATTTGAACAGTTATTTTCGTACTTACTCCAGTTTTCTTTACAGAATCTCCAACAGAAGCGTGCACCACGGCTAATGGTTTCAGTTTGTCTTTCCTAACCTATTAGACAAAAACAGATCTCTGTGAAAAACTGTGTATTATAGCAAAAGAGAGAGCTTAAGGTATCTCGATCTTCTCACTCACCTGTATCATAGGTAGACCCCTTGCTTTTTCAATAACAGCATATAGAACAGCTGTAGAAATTTCCTTATTCCACTCCAACTGGGTTTGCATATTTTCTTTTAGCACCTGCAAAACAACAAACATCTTAGATCTATCCAACAGTAAAAGATTCCAATTATTCCCCAAAGCAGCCAGGAAAAAGAAACCAACTTTACCTCTTCTAGCTTGGTTGGGTCTGATAGAAGCTTTAGGCGTTCCATCTTGATATGGAGCTGTCCAGACTTTGCACTCTCCAATTGTATCCACTGAAGGGATGAAAGAAGCAAATATATTGTCTCAGATATCTCGGAAAGTCTTGTATTATTATTTTGCATCCCTATCACTAGCTATGCTTACCTTGTCTAGGCATTTTGTCTCTGAGACTTCGTCAGTACTGATTGTACACCTACATATCAGAGGAAAGGAAAAAGATTTCAATTTAAAGAAAAGAAAAAAGAATGGCATTTAATTTAGCCATTTAATTCCATAATGCTTGCCAGATATGGAAAAAGGGCCCTAGTTGAAAACATACTCACTTGCCCAAAGACTGATCTATCTCCCTATGATGTATCGCCCTATTTTTGTGAAAGAGATGAAATTCGATCTCTTGTCCTGGAAGGTCAGAATATAATATCTAAGGATAAAACAAGAGATAAGGTTACAATACCTAAAGAGATATCTCTTATATCATGTACTGTACAGATAAATATCTGGGCGTGCAATACCTCAAATGGCTCATTCCACTGTGGGTTCAAGTTCTTATGTATAATCCTCGTTTTTTCTATCGTTTTTCCTCCGTGTATGACAACATACGGGTCCGACGACTTCATCAAAATGTCTTTGGCGATAAGGTTTTTGGCTTCTATCACATGGACACGAAGTACGTTCTAAAATAACAAGAATATTCATATTTAAAATAAAACGCATAGAGCTAAAGGTGGCCGATTCTTGGACTTTCTAATCCCAGCTCTCTAAATGCAACTTTCACTCGTCGACTCTCTACAGCAGTGATCCCCAACCATTGGCTTGTGGGCACGTTTTGGAGGCATAAACTGCCACACAGACCCACCTGTAGGCTGCCAGTCCACATAGGGGTTACTAAATAACCAACTACAGCCCTTATTGCCCCCCAGGAACTTGCTTTCATGCTTTGGTTACTCCCCAACTTTTTTTTTTTATTTAAATGTGGCTCATGGGTAAAAAAAAGTTTGGGGACCCCTGCTCTACAGGGAAGCAGAAGGGGACACCGGCTGTAAAATAAAAGCTAGGCCTTACCTTGGGCTCTATGAAGTGCAGCTCATTCACATCAAATTTGGATGTTAAAGGCTGGGACAAGTGATTCGGTGAAACCAAGAAGTGCGCAATTTTATCAACAATCTTTTTGTCTGACATTGTACTGGAGGAGAGGAAGAAGAAAATATGAATGTTATCCCACTGTTCCAAAAAGTGAGATAGAACAGGTAGAGAGATAAGAGAGGGATAAAAGGTACTAACTTTTAGACATTTACAAATGCATGGGGTAGTATAAGGTTAAGAGCAATAGCTAGAAAGGGAAGGGCAGAGGGTGAATAGATACAAATAAAGTCAAGGGGGCGCAACGTACTGAAGTCCAGGAATGTTAAGCAGGTGGGAGAGTCCTGTCCAACGTAGTTCCAATACCTGCCATGAAAATACAGTCACATTATGAAATTAGAAGAAAGAGATGGTCACAAAATATCAACGCTTTCCTAATTATATAAGTAGTTTCCCTTTAGCTGCACTAAACAGCTCCATTATTAATTGACTTACCGGTCGATGAGGGAAATAGAAGGTAAGGGATCCAACTAAGGGCACTTCTTCCATTAATGGTGCGAGAATAATTCTCAAGGTTCCCTCCAGCTGCAAAAGAAAAAGTTATATTTATTTATCATGTATGCAAGGGAAATGGGTGACTCGTGCAAGGATATAAGATTGTTTGGCTCACTTACTTTGACAGATTTCACTCCAGCTATGGCGGTTCCTTCAGTAAATCCGATATCCACCTTCACTTCTGTATTATAACTGAAAAAGTTGCAAAAGACAATTGTGTAAGAAAGCAATAGTTCACAGTTTGCAATGGAAATTTAAAAAGCTATTTAAAATGTACCTTATTTCCAGATCCAACATGATCTGCTTCTTCTCTGGGTCCGCGTGGGCTCTCAAAGCAGTGACCTGTGGGGCCTGAGTATAACATTGGGGTGTTATAATTTGTTGTTCAGAAATCTCTTTATGATATGAGGAGGGAGATAATCTAAATATAGAGAGGGATCATTACCTTCTTTCCAAAATCAACATTTATGAAGCGGAAAGAGGAGAGATATTTGCTGACGCAGCGGATTTTCGGCTGAATCTTCTGTCTAAGCGTATTTTCCAAAACTGTGGTAACATAAGGCCACATACTCTCCACAATCTGCCAGGTGAATAAAAGAAAATAAGTTTAATAGGCCATGAAGCCAGGAATAAAAGATTTAGACATATAGACGTACCCAGACATAGCCATATCACCCATGTACAATCATCCATTGACACAGTACATTTTATATATATATATATATATATCACTTACCACATTCAGGGACTTGTTTCTCTCAAAGTGTTCACGTATGGGCTGCAAAGTTAAAGAGAGGCATCATTTAGAAAGCTCCGTTATTGCACCTATAAAGTCACATTCTTAGCAACTTTTTATAATCATTTTTTAATAAAAATGTATTTCTTTTCTGCCTCTTCCAGATTTAAGGTGGGTGTCATTGACCCCAGAAGCCAAACAAATTGTTGCTCTGTGAGGCTATAATTATATTGTTATTCATCAAACAAATCGTTTCAGCAGCACTCCAAATAGGTGAAAAGAAGTCATTTATTTGCGCCATAAATCAGACATAAATCACACCTATTTAAGGCTGAAAACATGCAGGGATAAATTGGACCACAGCAACCAGATAACTACTTAAATTCTAAATACAAGAGCTACTAAAAATTTAAAATAATTAGACCAGTTGTAAAACCTCTTAAAATATCTCGTTTCCATCATACACAAATGTGAAGGTAAACTACACGTTTAAATAAAAAGTTTCAATTTATTCTTTAAAATGAGGTATGACTACCCATTGCCTATACAAGTGTGAATGACTTCCTTGATATAGACAGTGATATTCTAATTAACAACTGATCTTAATTTTTTATTGTTGAACTTTTTCTTCAGCAGCTCTTTAGTTTGGTCTAATTTACCCTATTAACCATGCAGTAGTTTGAAAGAGAGATTTAAAGATAAATAGAAAACTACAAAAAATAAAGACCAACTGAAAAGTTGTTAAGCACACTCTATATAGGGTATTCTATTACTAGATGTAACTTTAATGTCAATTACTCCATTAAGCCGAAAGCACATTTACTGCAAATGGTTTCCAGGTTAGTTAGTAGAATTTAGCACTTATTGGGAAGCCTTACTTTTTGTGGAGTTTGTTTCTGGTCCTTGGGATTATCCTCTGTTTTCATTCCAGAAGGGCACCTGCTTGTCTTCCAATACCTATAGCGCTTCCATATCAGGATTCCTATGATAACATATCCTATTTTAAAGTGAATAGATCCTAAAAAATAGCCCAATAACAGGAACAGGATATAATTTTCAGATATAAATTGGGACATAGATTGTAATCTAAATGAAGATTGATTGTGTTCAGGCATGATTGGTTAAAAAAAAGAAAGAAAAAGTTGGTTGAAAAAAAGAAAAAAAAGAAGTTTTAAAAAAATCAAGTTTTGCAGCAAGAGTATTGGGAGCAAGCTCCTTCCACCTCGGCTGCTAGACTCAAAATGACTTGAAAGCAGTGTGTAAACAACTACAGCTGGGAAAGGTTGTCATGGTGATGACATCACAATGGTAAAGGCGGCCATGGTGATGACATCACAATGGTAAAGGCGGCCATGGTGATGACATCACAATGGTAACGGTTGTCATGGTGATGACATCACAATGGTTAACGGTTGTCATGGTGATGACATCACCATGGTAACGGTTGTCATGGTGATGACATTAATATTGGTGTTACTGTTTATTTAACTGATAAAAACTCTGTATAAAATGTATTTTGTATAACACATTAAAGACCAGCAGACCTGTTAGTAACTCAGCAACTGGTATCTACACTTACTGGCTGACCAGGCATACACAAATAAAACCTATTTGTATAGCATTTTTGTAATATTTATACAAACTGACTGCAGGCAAGCAAAACACAAGGCAATACAAAGGTTCCTCGTTCATATCAACTGCATTATTAGAGGAAGAAACTATCACAAGAGGGGGCAAATCATGTAGAACATTACCCAGGGTCTTGGCCAAACGGGTTACCAGAAAGATTTGGGTGGGCCCTGGTCCAGTTAGCCCTAGGCTCATTTGTCTATTGTGTTTGCCTCATCAGTCTTTTTTTTCTTTACATAATCTAATCTATCCTATCTATTTCTCTACTTTGTTCCCATACAGAAATAGGTAATTACTATAAAACAGGCCGAATGCTTGGGAGGCTCCATTCAAAAAGTAGTTCACCATTAATTTAACTTTTAGTATGTTATAGAATGGGCAATTCCAAGCAACTGTTTAATTGGCCTTTCCATTTTTTTTTTATAGTTTTTGAATTATTTGCCGCCTTCTTCTCTTTCCAGCTTTCAAATGGGGATCACTGAAAACAAATGCTCTGTAAGGCTGCACATTTCTTGTTATTGCTGCACATGTCTATGTAACACATGTCCATTCTCGTGCCAAAATGCTCTGTCTGCACTGCAGTGCTCATCAGTGCAGAGATATACATGGGTGGAGGGGCATTTATTCGGCCTGCAATTATACAGATGCCAAGACACAGCCCAGTGTGACACTAACCAAACTAATTTATTTCGCTGCACTTTAACTCAATTATTTTGTGTTTTTTTTTTTTTTTTAGGAAACCAATAAACATAATATTGCATAATATGCATACTTGCATAAGTATTTAGTCCCCCTTTAGGTTAGTAAGATGATGACTGGGCACCCCACAAAAAGTGACCGATTTTCAATTCATATTTTCAGATTTTTCTCATTGAATTCAGATCAATACTTTGCAAGACATTACTGTTTTATTCTTAAAGCATTGCAGTGTTATCTTGGCTTGTGTTTGGATTTCTTTATACTGCTATAATATGAACTTTTGCCTTAAAGGAGAACTAAAGCATGAACTAAAGCATGACTAAAGATGTAGGCTAGAAATGTTGTACAATATGTTTTGGCAGGGTCGGACTGAGGAGCCCGGGGCCCACCGGGGCTGCTGTCTCAGGGCTTGCCTCCGACCCTCACCCATACCACAAAGCCCACTCTGGGGCCCCGGACACATGTGCGCAACCCCCCAACTCCCCCCCCCGCTCTCTCACCTGCTCCTGCGCACACCCCCTGCATGCGCTTACTCTCGTGCACACCCCCTGCGTACGCTCGCTCTTTCCTTTCAACTT
Source organism: Xenopus laevis (assembly GCF_017654675.1). Lineage (NCBI taxonomy): Eukaryota > Metazoa > Chordata > Amphibia > Anura > Pipidae > Xenopus > Xenopus laevis. The sequence goes on along the minus strand of NC_054377.1, from coordinate 97,565,753 downwards.
TTTCCTCCAGGTACATGGCAGCGGTGACCGGGATCTGGCCCGGGCGGCCCACAAGAACAGGACCCACCAGGTTTTTTCCCAGTGTCCCGTTGGCCCAGTCCGACCCTGATCCTATCTCCTACATATTATTAGGTACAAAGGTAAAACACACTAAATATGAACACCAGGAGTCCTCTGAACCGTTTGATGAAGACACCCCACATGAGCCATTAGTTGTGCAATTCCTGCAAAATCAACACATTTACAGCATTTTATATGGAGTAAAGCTACAAAAAAAGTACTCGCCCCACAGAGCCATATATTTTTTCGTAAATACAAGAAAAACCTTAGTAAATAACCCCCTAATGCAAGACGGTGTGTGTATATAATCATATAAATATAGCCGTAAGAGGCAGTTGTCTTGCTATTTGAATGCAGAGCAGTGAAAATGTATGCACCATGTTTGCCTTATACAGGGTACAGCACATAGGAGAAGTCGTATCATGTGTTACGCAATTAGCATCACAATTATGGCCTATTTCTCAAGCAAGCTCTTATCCTCAGAATGTCAAAATCACACACAGTATTTCCCAGCTCCTCTCCTTTTGTTCTTTTTAGCACCTTGTTTGTTACATAGTTATATAGTTAAATCGGGTTGAAACAAGACAAAGTCCATCAAGTTCAACCCCTCCAAATGAAAATCCAGCATCCACACACACACCCCTCTCTACTTTAACATAAATGATATAAACCCATAGCTATACTAACTAGTTTACTATCACAATAGCCTTTGATGTTTGCGCCATATTTACCATGAGACAAGTTGAGAACCTTTCCTTAGGTCACACTTTACCAAGAAAAAAACAATCAACTACCTCAGTTCTAATGACAAGCTCAATTGGTTTATTCATTTATTTATTCAGTCAAAGAGATTCATCAACCCGTGGTTATAAATATTCACTGCTTGTTGACTTTGGTCCGGGATTTGCGCTTTCGGGACAATGAAGCCTTCGTTTTTTTCTGGGTGATAGGGGTGCTTTCTTGTTGCTCTGGCTTCATAGAGTAAGGGGTCAAAATCTGAGGTGAATAAAACAAACAGCCATAGATTAGTGTAGGTAAATATCTTAACTATGGATTTATATAATATAATGCAACCTTATGCTAACACCTTCGAATGCCTTCTTTGGTGCAGTTTCAATTAACACAGTCCCAATTAGTATTTGGTACAGTAGTTTTTCTCTACAATACCACAGATCCAAGGTAGAATGTATTAGCCGATTCCTTTTATGAAGGTGTAATTTAAAGCTATAGGCTTATTGGAAATATTCGACCATATTTAATAAATCAACACAATTAAGAGTCTTTCACTTACCCGTAGTTGAAGTTTTACCCGGATGTCACAATTCTGTTCTGTTAATTCCAGGGGCAGCCAGTCTTCCATGGTCATGTCCATAGCTGCCACTAGACGGGATAAGGGTACGGTAACACATCCAAGGGGTGCGCCGCTCTCATTTAGTACCTATAAAAATAGCGGTGATAAGTGCAAGAAGGCAGAAATACATAGCACCAGTACATGAGGCACAAAGGCAGCCACCTTTTATACTCACACACATTTATACTCACCTTAAGCTTCAGTTCCTCACTAAGTGGGTTCCTTATTAAGAATTGGAACCTCTTTTTCCACTCTGCTTCTCCATTATTCACTTTGCTCTGGAAACAGAAAAATCAGATCGATTCAGAATAAAGACTGGTATGGTCACTTAGGTTAACAGATATGTTTACAGGTTACAGAAATACTAATCTGCTATTAATGCCCCCCAGTTGCCCCAATCACGTCAGGAAAAGGAGTAAACATATTTCAAATTTGAACAGTTATTTTCGTACTTACTCCAGTTTTCTTTACAGAATCTCCAACAGAAGCGTGCACCACGGCTAATGGTTTCAGTTTGTCTTTCCTAACCTATTAGACAAAAACAGATCTCTGTGAAAAACTGTGTATTATAGCAAAAGAGAGAGCTTAAGGTATCTCGATCTTCTCACTCACCTGTATCATAGGTAGACCCCTTGCTTTTTCAATAACAGCATATAGAACAGCTGTAGAAATTTCCTTATTCCACTCCAACTGGGTTTGCATATTTTCTTTTAGCACCTGCAAAACAACAAACATCTTAGATCTATCCAACAGTAAAAGATTCCAATTATTCCCCAAAGCAGCCAGGAAAAAGAAACCAACTTTACCTCTTCTAGCTTGGTTGGGTCTGATAGAAGCTTTAGGCGTTCCATCTTGATATGGAGCTGTCCAGACTTTGCACTCTCCAATTGTATCCACTGAAGGGATGAAAGAAGCAAATATATTGTCTCAGATATCTCGGAAAGTCTTGTATTATTATTTTGCATCCCTATCACTAGCTATGCTTACCTTGTCTAGGCATTTTGTCTCTGAGACTTCGTCAGTACTGATTGTACACCTACATATCAGAGGAAAGGAAAAAGATTTCAATTTAAAGAAAAGAAAAAAGAATGGCATTTAATTTAGCCATTTAATTCCATAATGCTTGCCAGATATAGAAAAAGGGCCCTAGTTGAAAACATACTCACTTGCCCAAAGACTGATCTATCTCCCTATGATGTATCGCCCTATTTTTGTGAAAGAGATGAAATTCGATCTCTTGTCCTGGAAGGTCAGAATATAATATCTAAGGATAAAACAAGAGATAAGGTTACAATACCTAAAGAGATATCTCTTATATCATGTACTGTACAGATAAATATCTGGGCGTGCAATACCTCAAATGGCTCATTCCACTGTGGGTTCAAGTTCTTATGTATAATCCTCGTTTTTTCTATCGTTTTTCCTCCGTGTATGACAACATACGGGTCCGACGACTTCATCAAAATGTCTTTGGCGATAAGGTTTTTGGCTTCTATCACATGGACACGAAGTACGTTCTAAAATAACAAGAATATTCATATTTAAAATAAAACGCATAGAGCTAAAGGTGGCCGATTCTTGGACTTTCTAATCCCAGCTCTCTAAATGCAACTTTCACTCGTCGACTCTCTACAGCAGTGATCCCCAACCATTGGCTTGTGGGCACGTTTTGGAGGCATAAACTGCCACACAGACCCACCTGTAGGCTGCCAGTCCACATAGGGGTTACTAAATAACCAACTACAGCCCTTATTGCCCCCCAGGAACTTGCTTTCATGCTTTGGTTACTCCCCAACTTTTTTTTTTTATTTAAATGTGGCTCATGGGTAAAAAAAAGTTTGGGGACCCCTGCTCTACAGGGAAGCAGAAGGGGACACCGGCTGTAAAATAAAAGCTAGGCCTTACCTTGGGCTCTATGAAGTGCAGCTCATTCACATCAAATTTGGATGTTAAAGGCTGGGACAAGTGATTCGGTGAAACCAAGAAGTGCGCAATTTTATCAACAATCTTTTTGTCTGACATTGTACTGGAGGAGAGGAAGAAGAAAATATGAATGTTATCCCACTGTTCCAAAAAGTGAGATAGAACAGGTAGAGAGATAAGAGAGGGATAAAAGGTACTAACTTTTAGACATTTACAAATGCATGGGGTAGTATAAGGTTAAGAGCAATAGCTAGAAAGGGAAGGGCAGAGGGTGAATAGATACAAATAAAGTCAAGGGGGCGCAACGTACTGAAGTCCAGGAATGTTAAGCAGGTGGGAGAGTCCTGTCCAACGTAGTTCCAATACCTGCCATGAAAATACAGTCACATTATGAAATTAGAAGAAAGAGATGGTCACAAAATATCAACGCTTTCCTAATTATATAAGTAGTTTCCCTTTAGCTGCACTAAACAGCTCCATTATTAATTGACTTACCGGTCGATGAGGGAAATAGAAGGTAAGGGATCCAACTAAGGGCACTTCTTCCATTAATGGTGCGAGAATAATTCTCAAGGTTCCCTCCAGCTGCAAAAGAAAAAGTTATATTTATTTATCATGTATGCAAGGGAAATGGGTGACTCGTGCAAGGATATAAGATTGTTTGGCTCACTTACTTTGACAGATTTCACTCCAGCTATGGCGGTTCCTTCAGTAAATCCGATATCCACCTTCACTTCTGTATTATAACTGAAAAAGTTGCAAAAGACAATTGTGTAAGAAAGCAATAGTTCACAGTTTGCAATGGAAATTTAAAAAGCTATTTAAAATGTACCTTATTTCCAGATCCAACATGATCTGCTTCTTCTCTGGGTCCGCGTGGGCTCTCAAAGCAGTGACCTGTGGGGCCTGAGTATAACATTGGGGTGTTATAATTTGTTGTTCAGAAATCTCTTTATGATATGAGGAGGGAGATAATCTAAATATAGAGAGGGATCATTACCTTCTTTCCAAAATCAACATTTATGAAGCGGAAAGAGGAGAGATATTTGCTGACGCAGCGGATTTTCGGCTGAATCTTCTGTCTAAGCGTATTTTCCAAAACTGTGGTAACATAAGGCCACATACTCTCCACAATCTGCCAGGTGAATAAAAGAAAATAAGTTTAATAGGCCATGAAGCCAGGAATAAAAGATTTAGACATATAGACGTACCCAGACATAGCCATATCACCCATGTACAATCATCCATTGACACAGTATATTTTATATATATATATATCACTTACCACATTCAGGGACTTGTTTCTCTCAAAGTGTTCACGTATGGGCTGCAAAGTTAAAGAGAGGCATCATTTAGAAAGCTCCGTTATTGCACCTATAAAGTCACATTCTTAGCAACTTTTTATAATCATTTTTTAATAAAAATGTATTTCTTTTCTGCCTCTTCCAGATTTAAGGTGGGTGTCATTGACCCCAGAAGCCAAACAAATTGTTGCTCTGTGAGGCTATAATTATATTGTTATTCATCAAACAAATCGTTTCAGCAGCACTCCAAATAGGTGAAAAGAAGTCGTTTATTTGCGCCATAAATCAGACATAAATCACACCTATTTAAGGCTGAAAACATGCAGGGATAAATTGGACCACAGCAACCAGATAACTACTTAAATTCTAAATACAAGAGCTACTAAAAATTTAAAATAATTAGACCAGTTGTAAAACCTCTTAAAATATCTCGTTTCCATCATACACAAATGTGAAGGTAAACTACACGTTTAAATAAAAAGTTTCAATTTATTCTTTAAAATGAGGTATGACTACCCATTGCCTATACAAGTGTGAATGACTTCCTTGATATAGACAGTGATATTCTAATTAACAACTGATCTTAATTTTTTATTGTTGAACTTTTTCTTCAGCAGCTCTTTAGTTTGGTCTAATTTACCCTATTAACCATGCAGTAGTTTGAAAGAGAGATTTAAAGATAAATAGAAAACTACAAAAAATAAAGACCAACTGAAAAGTTGTTAAGCACACTCTATATAGGGTATTCTAATACTAGATGTAACTTTAATGTCAATTACTCCATTAAGTCGAAAGCACATTTACTACAAATGGTTTCCAGGTTAGTTAGTAGAATTTAGCACTTATTGGGAAGCCTTACTTTTTGTGGAGTTTGTTTCTGGTCCTTGGGATTATCCTCTGTTTTCATTCCAGAAGGGCACCTGCTTGTCTTCCAATACCTATAGCGCTTCCATATCAGGATTCCTATGATAACATATCCTATTTTAAAGTGAATAGATCCTAAAAAATAGCCCAATAACAGGAACAGGATATAATTTTCAGATATAAATTGGGACATAGATTGTAATCTAAATGAAGATTGATTGTGTTCAGGCATGATTGGTTAAAAAAAAGAAAGAAAAAGTTGGTTGAAAAAAAGAAAAAAAAGAAGTTTAAAAAAAATCAAGTTTTGCAGCAAGAGTATTGGGAGCAAGCTCCTTCCACTTCGGCTGCTAGACTCAAAATGACTTGAAAGCAGTGTGTAAACAACTACAGCTGGTAAAGGTTGTCATGGTGATGACATCACAATGGTAAAAGCGGCCATGTTGATGACATCACAATGGTAAAGGCGGCCATGCTGATGACATCACAATGGTAAAGGCGGCCATGCTGATGACATCACAATGGTAACGGTTGTCATGGTGATGACATCACAATGGTAACGGTTGTCATGGTGATGACATCACAATGGTTAATGGTTGTCATGGTGATGACATCACAATGGTAACGGTTGTCATGGTGATGCCATTAATATTGGTGTTACTGTTTATTTAACTGATAAAAACGCTGTATAAAATGTATTTTGTATAACACATTAAAGACCAGCAGACCTGTTAGTAACTCAGCAACTGGTATCTACACTTACTGGCTGACCAGGCATACACAAATAAAACCTATTTGTATAGCATTTTTGTAATATTTATACAAACTGACTGCAGGCAAGCAAAACACAAGGCAATACAAAGGTTCCTCGTTCATATCAACTGCATTATTAGAGGAAGAAACTATCACAAGAGGGGGCAAATCATGTAGAACATTACCCAGGGTCTTGGCCAAACGGGTTACCAGAAAGATTTGGGTGGGCCCTGGTCCAGTTAGCCCTAGGCTCATTTGTCTATTGTGTTTGCCTCATCAGTCTTTTTTTCTTTACATAATCTAATCTATCCTATCTATTTCTCTACTTTGTTCCCATACAGAAATAGGTAATTACTATAAAACAGGCCGAATGCTTGGGAGGCTCCATTCAAAAAGTAGTTCACCATTAATTTAACTTTTAGTATGTTATAGAATGGGCAATTCCAAGGAACTGTTTAATTGGCCTTTCCATTTTTTTTGTATAGTTTTTGAATTATTTGCCTTCTTCTTCTCTTTCCAGCTTTCAAATGGGAATCACTGAAAACAAATGCTCTGTAAGGCTGCACATTTCTTGTTATTGTTATTTTTTTTTTTTTACTCATCTCTCAATTCAGTCCCTCTCATATTGAAATTCCAGTCTCTTCTATATATCAATGTATGGCTGCTAGAGTATGCAAACCCTAGCAACCTCAAAATGTGTGTAATTTTTGAAAAATGAACTTAAACCTTCCAGTCTACAGCATCATATTTTCCACAGATAACCAATAGGTAACCAAATTAAACACATTAAATATGAATGCCTGGGGTCAGCTGAGTAGTTTTATGCCCAATATGAATAGGTTTACCTCAGTATGTGGCATATAGGGGCCCAAAAATGAAGACACCCCATTAGGAGCTATCAGTTCTGTAATTCCAGATATTGCAAAATAAACACATTTACAACATTTTATGAAGGACAATGGTACAAAAATGTATTTTCACCCCAGAAAACCATATATTTTTGGAAAATACACATTCCCCCAAATCCAAATTGGGTATGAATATCTTCCTAAGTGGCAAGTCGCAAAGCTTTCCTTAATTTAGTGGTTGCAGTGACATTGCCTAAAATCCCCAAAAAATTCTATTGTGAATCATTTTATCCAGGGTTGGACTGGGGAGCCAGGGGGCCCACTGGGGCTTCTGTCTCAGGGCCCCCTCTGAACCGTGTCCATACCACAAAGCCCACTCTAGGGCCCCTGCCATGCTTGCACCCCCCTCCGCTCACTCACTTGCACGCCCCCTGTGTGCGCTCACTCTTACCTTACAACTTTTTCCTCCAGGTTCATGGCAGCGGTGACAGGGATCAGGGCTTTTTTGGGTTTTTTTCCGGTGACCCGCCAGCCCAGTCTGACCCTGATCTTATGTCCTGCATATTATTAGGTATCAAGGTAGAACACCAGGGGGCAGATTTATCAAAGGTCGAGGTGAATTTTCTAATTAAAAAAATTCAAATTTCAAGCTATTTTTGTGTATTTCGACTAAGGAATAGTACAAATTTGATTTGAAAAAAATTCTAAAGTTCGAATATCAAAGTTTATCACTTTAAAAATTTAATTTCGACCATTCGCCATCTAAAACCTGCCGAATTGCTGTTTTAGCCTATGGGGGACCTCCTAGAACCTAGGAATCAATTGGTGGACTTTGAAAAATCTACAGGTTTTTTTAGGGGGAAAACTTTGGATCGAATTTGATCGAATGCACTATTACTTCAATTCTTACGATTCAAATTTGGCCTAATACACCAATTATGTTCTAAATAATTAAGATTAAAATGGCCTCAACCACAACTGATAACAAGCATCAAGGAAAGGCATGACGAGTGTAGACATCACTTCTCACTCACCTGTATCATAGGTAGACCCCTTGCTTTTTCAATAACAGCATATAGAACAGCTGTAGAAATTTCCTTATTCCATTCCAAATGGGTTTGCATATTTTCTTTTAGCACCTGCAAAACAACAAACATCTTAGATCTATCCAACAGTAAAAGATTCCAATTATTCCCCAAAGCAGCCAGGAAAAAGAAACCAACTTTACCTCTTCTAGCTTGGTTGGGTCTGATAGAAGCTTTAGGCGTTCCATCTTGATATGGAGCTGTCCAGACTTTGCACTCTCCAATTGTATCCACTGAAGGGATAAAAGAAGCAAGTATATAGTAGCTGTAGAAGTAATTATACAGCTATAATTGGATGATAAAAAACATTAGGAGGACAAAGGAAAAGCAGCACCGGTAACTACAGCTTCTCAACTGCTTACTTTTTATATTATAGAGCCGTGTATGGAAAAAGCAGGCCCAGAATTTGTGGAAAGGCCATCTAGGCCCGGGCCTAGGGAGGCAGGATTTTAGGGGGTACCCACATTGGTTCAAAAACCCTGGGGATGCGCTGGAGATAAAATAATTTTTTTACATTTCCTCTGCACCAATCCCCATTGCTCCTGTCACCCTGGAGGGGACAGGGGCGACGAACGGTAGTGGGCCTAGGGGTGCCCACTATGTAAATCCGGCCCTGGGAAAAAGGGCCCTAGTTGAAAACATACTCACTTGCCCAAAGACTGATCTATCTCCCTATGATGTATCGCCCTATTTTTGTGAAACAGATGAAATTCTATTTCTTGCCCTGGAAGGTCAGAATATAATATCTAAGAATAAAAGAAATAAGGTTACAATACCTAAAGAGATATTTCTTATATCATGTTGCTCATTCCACTGTGGGTTCAAGTTCTTATGTATAACCCTCGTTTTTTTCTGTCGTTTTTCCTCCGTGTTTGACAACATACGGGTCTGACGACTTCATCAAAATGTCTTTGGCGAGTTTGGCTTCTATCACATGGACACGAAGTACGTTCTGAAATAACAAGAATATTCATATTTAAAATAAAAGCATCGAGCTAAAGTTGGCCGCTTCTTGGACTTTCTAATCCCAGCTCTCTAAATGCAATTTCACTCTTCACCAATTACAGCCCTTATTGCCCTGCCTATGAACTTTTGTTCATGCTTGTGTTGCTCCCCAACTTGTTTTTTTATTTAAATGTGGCTCATGGGTAAAAAAGTTTGGGGACCCCTGCTCTATAGGGAAGCAGAAGGGGCAGGGTTTGACTGGACAATTGGGGGGGCCCACTGGGTTCCAAACCTCCGGAGCCCTACAGCGTGTGACGTGCATGCATGAACATGCTCTGTGCTACTGTCACTTACTGAGCTTAGGGACCCACTCACAATATACAATACACATAGAATAGAAATGTCACAATATAAGGCTGATTAGTAATGAATACAGATAATTACTACATGGCAACATAGAAACCAGTGCAATTAGCATGAGAATCTAATAATCAGCCTTATAGCATCATCTTATATTACAGACCCCTAAGCTTAGCTTCTTAACAGCTGCTCAGAGCCCACTGAGCATGTGAGTGTTGCAGACACTTTACAAGATGGTGACCCCCTGTGATAAGACTGAAGTTCTGGATCATTGCTGCTATTGACAAGCTTAAACTTTAGGCTGGTGCAATAAGTGATGTATATAAAATAGGACATTTTTAGCCCTATTCATTTTTAGGGTTTACTTCTCCTTTAACATTCAGGGGGTTATTTATCATAGGTCGAAAATGTTTGCTTATTTATGAAAAATTTATGAAAAAGCCTGAATGTAAAAAACCCTAATGCAATTGGGGGGAAAACTGAAATACCTTGAAAGTTTTTGTCCAAAAAAAAAAAAAAGCTTTAGTTTTTTCCTTTACTGAACTACTCTTGAAACTCTTCGGGGAAAACCCCAACTCGACCTTTGATATATAACCCTGTCATTGTCCAGCAGATAAATGAGGGCTCACACAGTGAGCAAAGTGTGATCTTAAGCGCAATCAACATTTTTGTTTTGCCCACAATTCAGTTTTTATTGCTAGGATTCCGGCATTATTGCTGATGCAGACAGGCAATTCTCTTGACACAATGGCTCTGTGCTTCATCATAAATTCATCACAAGTTGCGCCTGATTCTTAGGGGTATGTGCGCTGCACCTATTGATGCAGGGTGCAAAGCGAACCCTTGAGCTACCACCTGCTCAGGACTGATCAGCATTGTGCGCAACTACAGGTATAGGATCCCTTATCCGGAAACCCGATATCCAGAAAGCTCCGAATTAAGGAATGGCTGTCTCCCATAGACTCCATTTTATCCAAATAATCCAAATTTTTAAAAATGATTTCCTTTTTCTCTGTAATAATAAAACAGTAGCTTGTACTTGATCCCAACTAAGATATAATTAATCCTTATTGGAAGCAAAATTAGCCTATTTAATGTTTAAATGAATTTCTAGTAGACTTAAGGCATGAAGACACAAATTTCGGAAAGATCTGTTATCCGGAAACCCCCGGTCCAGAGCATTCTGGATAACAGGTCCCATACCTGTATAAGGAAGTGCGAGGAGTGGATTTTGTCTCAAATACCTTTAATGCAAATGTGTTGTGTCATTGTGGGGAAACGCAAGTTACCCTCTGGACTTGCAGAGACCCTGCTATCTTGCAGTATTTTGCACTTTACGTTTTCCTTCACTTCACTTAGATCAGTTCACTTATATCTGCTTAGAGGATTATTATGAGACACAGAGAGAAAACGAAAATATATCAGCCGTGAGCATAAACGGAAATCATGTTTCTGCCAGACTTTTTGGAATTTGCTTAAAATTAAAAAAACAAATTATGAACAAACATTAGGGGGGTTATTTATCTAAGTTTGAATTTATCTCAATATTTTCTGCTACAAACTCTGATCAAATCCGCTCGGGTTTTTTTACGCTTGTTTATTACATTTTCACGAAAATTTGCTTTGCGGGAAAAAAAAAATCAGATTTTCACATTTTTTTTATCAGATTTGTTTGGATTTTTCATCCAAAAACTCAGATTTCTTGTGCTTTTTGCCCAGAAGACTTTGGGGTATTGGACAAAACCCAGCAAGCATCAAAAAATCATTGGGACTTCTCCCACTGACCTATATGCAACCTTGACAGGTCTGAGATGCCGGATTTTCAGATTCAGACTTTTCCATCCTCGGGGTTTAATAAATTCCGAAAAATGCTTGATTTTTTTAAAGGTCCAGAATCCGGAAAAAAAAATATCCAGAATTTGTTGTGATTTTTGCATTCGGAGTTTAGTAAATAATCACCTAAGACCAAAGGCACCCTCGGTTCCCCCCAAAAAAACTGCTGCAGTCAAAATTTTTAAGGGTTTTAAAAAAATTTAGGGTTTCAAATGAAATGAAATGCCTTTCTGCATTCATAATCTACATAGACCTACAGCTTATTGTTTCACATGCTTAAAACTGTTTTTATATGGACAGTGGTTTTATATTAATGTAAGAAATACTATAACATAATCTACCCTATATAAGCAGCCTGAATTCTACTGATGCTTCCACTTTTTGAAGTGTTTCACTGGTTAATTTAGTTACATTTGAGTTATGTAATAAAGGAATATTGTCTTCTCTCTTTGCTTTCTCATGTTAATAATAGTGCAGCCCAAGAAGAAATCCTGCCAACCCTGAATTGTTTATATAGCTTTACAACCTTAATACAATAAATGTTGAAAGGATACACAATACCTGATGATTCTTATTGAATTCCTTCTCCTGTAGACTGGGGGTCATTTATCAACACTGGGCAAATTTGCCCATGGGCAGTAACCCATGGCAACCAATCAGATTGCTGCATACATTGTTCTACTTGCAGCTGGCTTTAAAAAGCTAATCACTGATTGGTTGCTATAGGTAACTGCCCATGGGCAAATTTGCCCAGTGTTGATAAATGAGCCCAGTGAATGAAAAGAGAGATCATCTTCTGAAGTTTTGGAACGTTGACTTGAAAAAGAAGCAATAGAGATGAATCTTTTATTGTAAGTGCTTATAAAATTGGGAATTTATTGCCTAAAGACAGAGACCTCGGCAGACATCATTGCAGTTGTTACAGTCCATTGTTCAAGGACATGTGTGTTTGTATTTTTTTTTCTACCTTGCAGAAAGTCTACCTTCTAAGCAGGAGAATAAAAGCAGTGTTTATATGTGTAGCTCTAGACTGCTAATGATTGAAAGGTAATCCTTAGATTTTAACTAAGGTATAGAAATTGTTCAAGGCTGGAGTTTACTTTCCAAAGCACTTGTCTATTTACTCTTGGGCCCTTAATATAACATAGATTCCAGTGTTTCCTTGCAAGGCAACTACAGAGCAGGGTTCTGTTGTGATGAAGTGGATTTCTACCCCTACCTCTGTATTAGGTCCCTGTACTGAGTATGAGATAGAATCTCTCTATCAAGAGAGTATTTCTCTAGGGTACAAGAGTGTGCGTACTAAGCCTGTGGTACTCTCCACCAGCAGAGATACACCCATGCAGCCTGTCTGTTAAATTGAATGGAAACTGAATCTGCAGACGATGGTAGCTAGATTTTGGCAGAAAATACACAAATGTGTGTTGCATTTAACTAGCTGGCAGTTTGCATGGGTGTATTTTTTAACTTATAAGTCTCTTAGAGATCACTCAACCCATAAGTACATCAGCAGGGCCTATCCCCAAAATTTTTGCTGCCCCTCCCACTGAGCTGGAAATCACCCAATGCGCCATTACCCTGAGACTTGCTGGAACCATAGTGTGAGTAATTTAATATAAAGCTGTTGGGTTTGTATTAAATTGACTGCTCTCTATCTTGCCTAGTAAATTGGTACAAGTTGTTAATAATCAATAGATCACGTTTCTGTGATTTAGCAACACATTTGATGGTGTACACCATTCCTGAATACATGCAACAGCTCACCTTTGTGTGAGGAGTCAGCAGTGTGACCTGAGATCTTTCTCAAGCCACTTTGGGTCTGCACTCCTGATCAGCTGCTAGTTGCTCAGCCTTCTGGATATTTCTAGTGATGGGCGAATTTATTCGCCAGGCACGAATTTGCAGCGAATTTGCGCATTTCGCCGCCAGCGAATAAATTCGCGAAACGGCCCCGAAAATTCGCGGCAAAAATTCGCCGGCGTCAAAAAAAAAATTTTCCGGAAAAACGGACGCCCAAAAACGGGCGCCGGCGTCAAAAAAACCGGCGCCGGCGTCAAAAACAAGACGCCAGCGCCATTTCGCGAATTTTTCGCCATTTCGCGAAATTCGCAAATTCGGCGAAGCGAAATGGCGCAAATTCGCCCATCACTAATTGTTTCAGCATTGCAGGAATAATGTACTGGGAATGAACTGTTTAACAAACTCAACTACATTCCTAAGCAGATGGGGAATGATAGGTTGCTGTTAAGTTTTTAAGTATTTCGCAGAATATTGGTCGGGTTCTGTTGAAGTGCTGTCGTGAAACAATGGGCTCGTTGTTTCATTAGCAGAGCAGCAGTTTCACAGAGTTGGCAGCGCTTCTGGTTGACTTGGTGTCTCTTTTGGTTACACCCCCCCCCCACCCTTCGTTTTTTCCAAATGCAGAGCTGAAAAAAATTGGCTCAGCTCTCCTGAAGCAGATCAGATGCTTCAAAATGCCAACATTCTGTGACTGTGAAAGCTTGCTGAATTGTTTAGCTCACGTATAATTGTGGTAACAGTTATTGGGAACACTATGGAGGGCTATTTATCAAAGTTTGGATTTTTTTTGTGTGTGGCTCCCCCATGAAAGTCTGCCTGCTGTATCTGCTTACCTTGTGTACATTACAGTATGAACTATTCATCTTACAGTGGTCCTGATAGGTTTCCCTCCTGCTGTTTTCTGCCTGCCCTATGCTCCCTGTGTGTGCCATACTCTGCCTGCCCTATGCTCCATGTGTGTGTGCCATACACTGTCTGCCCTATGCTCCATGTGTGTGCCATTTTTTGCCTGCCTTATGCTCCATGTGTGCCATAATCTCTCTGCCCTATGCTCCATGTGTGTGTGACATACTCTGCCTTGCCCAGTTGCTTATGAGTGTTGGAACATTAATATATCAGGAGGATGAGATTAAAAGAATAAAGGATGTTACAAATATCATTGTTCTATTCTATAAGGAATTACCAAGCCAGTACACAGTGTCGGACTGGGACACCAGGGCCCACCGAAAACCCTTAGACCAGGGGCCCACCCAAAAACCTTTTGACCAGGAGCCCACTCTAAGTATTATTTTCTTCCTCTCCTCACTCAACCTCTATTCTCCTATTCTCTTTTCTTTACATACTATAATCTATTATTCCATCTATTAAGCCTCTTTATTCTCATAGAAACAGGTTATGACCATGAAATAGGCCAAATGTTTAGAATCAGGAGGGCTCACTGACACCTGGGCCCACCGGGAGTTTTCCTGGTATCCCGGTGGGCCAGTCTGACACTGGCAGTACACTTGTTTCCGCATTGTTTCTAAGCATTTTAGCATATATCATTTTTAGGCATTAACCTGAACTTGCTGAATGCCTTTAAACTAAAAATATTCAGCTTTTGTCTTAAGTAAAATAAACACTGGAGCAAACTGCCACAGAGTACAATGATGTTCATTTCCTTTATTCTGGGTTAAATTCTTTTTTTGTGTTCAAGAAACAGATCTGTCAACAAACAATACAGAATAGCTGCATTGTTCCTGTGTCCGCAAAAAACAATAGGAAGTCCCACAGAAACTGAACAAGGTGTTGTAGAAATCTTCAGTCCTAGATCTGCCTTCTCTCCATAAAGAACCCACAGCTCTATGTTTAGTGCGGTTTTCATTGTCCAAGTATTATTGCCTGTGTTTGACTATTCTGCTTTCAAGGATCAATCAACAATCTGTTCTACAATAATTTTCAGTCCTCTCTCTATATAGGCGATTTCTATATAATGTACCAGGGCAATTTCAGATAATAGTAATGACCCAAAGCCTTCTTAACCAATGAGAAGCAACCTGTGCCGATGATTATGATTGCTACTGAATCATAATAGTTAAAAAGCTTCATATCCAGAGCCGTGTAGCAGGGGTAGGTGACTTATGCCTAGTTTATAAACATTTATTCGTAGAACAACTTTGGCTGTCTGTGATATAGAGAGAGGTGAAGTACAATATCTTGGTGCCTCCATTTGCTCATGCCTGCCCCACAAGTCCCTAATTAGCACCAGCATTGCCAAAACCTTATTCCAAATATCGGCATATCTTCTATTGCTTGAGGTAGGGTAGAACTCCAGGTGATAGATCAGCTGTAAAACTTAAGTTGGCCATAGATGCACAGAGAAAATGGACGAAACAAAGTTTCATTCAATATTCGGTGCATGTATGTCGGGAGACAAGCCAACAGATATCACCATAAGCCTTTGATATCGGTGGATCAGGCAGGCTTGAACATCGGCCACTGCTAAATCAGTGGCGTAACTATAGAGGAAGCTGACCCCACAGTTGCAGGAGGGTCTGGACTGCAGGGTCTGCTTCTTCTATAGCTAACAAGAAACCCCCCTCCCCAGCCACTCTCTTACCTGCGGCGGGGAAGGGGGGCTCAAAACGGCATGGGGCAGGGAGTGGGCGGAGGCAGGGCAGAGTGGGTGAGGCAGGGAGTGGGCGGGAGGATGGAGATCAGAGTACACTGACTGGGTCCCTCTGAAGATTTTTTTGCAGGGGGCAAGCGCACCGAATCATCTTTCCTGTGACAAAGTTACGTCTATGGCCACCTTTATAACTCTAGCAAATATGCACAGAGATGGAAACCAGAAAATCCTGTCATACTGAGATTTTCTTTTTCTGGACTGCAACATGGCATGAGGCAACAAAAGGGGTTGACTTTGCCCACTGCCATGTGGAGGTACAGGAAACAGAATTATACTGGGTGTTATCTATAAACACTGGGCAAATTTGCTCCTGGGCAGTAAACAATGGCAACCAATCAGATGATTGATTTCAGTGTTCAACCTGAAAAAAGCTAACCACCGATTGGTTGTTATTGATTACTGCCCAGGTGAAAAGTTGTGCCGTGTTTATAAAAGAGCCCCAGTGAGTCCATGTCCTGTATAACATATTATATAAATTTTGTGTCCTCCAATACAGGAAGATTAAGTAACTTTTATTAAGTCATAAATTGTTGACATGGGGGACTAGTGATATGTGGGCTGGCCCGAAACCTGCGGGCCAACTCCTGCACAAAATTTTCGCGACCTAGCAGTTCAGGTTTCCGGTGCCAGGATTTATAGACTTCCGTCCGCCACTTTTGTGACATCACTGTGGGGCGGGTCTATAAATAGAGGGCAGCAGCGGGCTCGGACTGGGTGCGGTTTTGGAGGAGCAGGTTAGGGTCGAGTGCGGGTTGAGAAGTTCTCGACCCGCACCTCACTAACGGGGACCATTATAAAGAGCCAACTCTTGGATCAAATCAGTGTTGTACCTTTTTACCTAGGTGCAAGTGTTTTTGACTACTTATATACATTTGGGGGCAGTTAATACCATTTACATTTCTGCTCTGGCCTTCTGTACACATTTTAGCAACAGTTTGCAGTACATAGGATGTAATGTGTCCTGTAAAATAAAATCACACACAATGATCAGGTTCATCAGAAGCCCGTTAATGTGTGGTTTGGAGCTGTAGGAAGAACCTCCTGCAAACATGGGAAGACTATACCTGATTAATTTATGTAGTGCCCTGAACCAAGAATCCAAGACAATTAATTTTAAACATCCACTAGAAGAGGGTGCAGGGATTGAATCTGTTAGGATTAATCCCATTTAGGATTTTAATTATTTAACAATCCCACATAACAACTGCTATAAATAATGCATATAATATTTATACATATATACAGAAGAATATATGTTTTAAAGGGGTAGTTCACCTTAAGTTAACTTAGTATTTTACATAATGTCCTAATCTTAGCAGCATTTTAATTGGTCTTTTTTTTAAAAAAAAAACTTTTGAACTATTTGTCTTCTTATTCTTCTGCCTCTTTTCCACTTTCAAGTGGGGATCACTGACCACAGCAGTCAAAAATTATTGCCCTCTGAGGCTACAATTATACTGTTTTTTTAATTGCTTATATTAAATGTATAATTTTATTTTTACTTATCTTTCTAATAAAGACTGTTTGCAGATTGTCTCGGATTATCACTATCTGCATCTTACTAAAAGTTAATTAAGAGGTGAACCACCTGTAATGTAAGGTATGCTAAACCCAGAACTTACTCCAAGGTTCCCGATCATGGCCCATGCTTCTGCCTCTGCTACTCAGATGCCGGCAGGCCTTAGTGTGGGAGAACCAGGGAAAGAGTTCTGGGCAAGCACAGGAACCAAACGTAGGTGTATAGGACGTGGGAGCAGTCAGCGTGGCTTGAACAGGCAGGGTCAAAACCAGACGGGCAATGCGGTACCAAATCAGATTGGGGGGAGGCAAAAGCCAGGACGGGGCTATTGAGGTCACAAGTGGGGCCTTTCACATTGCAGCCCAGTTGGGCCCAGCACACCCAAGTCCAATGCTGAGTTTAAGAAAGTGGGTGGTACAGAAATTGAGGATCTCGATATGGGGTTATCTATAGGCTGATGCAACCTATTTAATTTCAAACCACTTTATGATATTGAATCCATCCAAAGAACTAGTGATGGATCATGTTTTGTTACAGAAAGAAAGGTATTTTTCCCCTTTGAAGCAAATTGTAGAGACTTCAAATTGGGTTTTTTGCCTTCCTCTTGATCAACTAGCAGTTAGGCAGGATATATGAATATCCTGTAAATGATATCCTTATAAATGGCGACAAGTGATGTCATCAGTTATAAACGGTGAGTAGTGATGTAATATTGTCACATGACTCTTGTGTATTATATTGTGTATTATAATAAAGTACACCTAGTTGGAAAATATGAGGATATTAGAAGTAACCACTAGCTCCATGACCTGTACAAGGTCATGGCACTCCTCTGTGACTTATAATAGCCTTATATTTTGCAATAGGGGTACTTTATTCACTATATATATATATATATATATATATATATATATATATATATATATATATATATATATATATATATATATATATATATATATATATATATATATATACTTAAAAGTTTGCACTTGGTGAACGTGTGTCTTTTTCTATGTAGAACATGCCTGAGTATTTTCTTATGTATCCCCTTGATAAATGGTTCTACCCCAGGAAAGCCATTAGCTTTTGGGGGTTATGTAATAAAAGGCACTAAGCAGTAACCCATAGCAACCAATCAGTGGGTAGAATTTATTGGTCAGATGTTTAATAGCAAGCGTCTTATTGGTTGCTATGGGATACTGCCCTTGGGCAAACTTAGTGCCATTTATTACATATAGGAGTATATATGATAATTTAAGACATGCAAACTCCAGGCCACCACACTGCATGCTCTGTACAACAGTTGTGTATAAAATGGCCATGATTGTATATACCTATAAGCCTATATGCACCAATTCACATAAATCTCTCCTGCACAATACAAGCTAGAAGTCAACTCGTTCCTAGCTAGAATTGTCCCTTTCAGGCTGGGCAGCTGCAATGTGTCTTCTGTATCACATATCTTTATTATAATTATCCAGGTCTCAAACAGTATTTAACGTCCAACGTCTGAACATTTGTTCTGGTTTACTGGACAAACTAGTAATTGCTTATATCAATGCTGCAGAGCACTGAGAGCAAAATGAACAATATTAAGGACCATATGTCCCTTTTTATCCTCAAACTACGAAAGGACAACAGATGTCAGTTTAGAAAAAAAAATATAAGAAAAAATGTTTGTCAAGAAAAAGAACTGACAATCCCTGGAGAGCTCTGAGGGTGGTTCCTGACTGATCTCTGTTAGAATCCACATTTCATGCTGTTTATTTAGTAAAATTTATGAGTTTGTGCATGTTACATGTGGTTCTACAAGCTCAGCAGTAAGTGGGATCTTTAGGTACTTCACACAGACTACTGAAAAAGAATATCATGTCTTTGGAATCCATCATAAATCAACATGAAGAGACTAGCACTTTACAGCTTGTTGTTACTTTGTTATAGTCTAGTCTTTTTAGTAACAGCTGGCGGATTTAAAAGGATTCTCTACCCAAAACTGTATTTAAAAAAAACAAAAAAACTTTCAAAATAACTTTCCAATATACATTCATTAGAAAATGTCAATGGCTTTAATGTTATTTGTAAATTTAATTCCAACGGAAAGCAGTAATTGTGTATCCCTTTCTGTTCTCTGTGTTGGACTCTTCAAACAATGTAGAAGTAACTTATATTTTAGACCAGGCATCCCCAACATTTTTTAACTGTGAGCCACACTTAAATATAAAAAAAAGTTGGGGGGGCTACACATGCATGAAAAAAAGTTCCTGGGGGTGCCCATTAAGGGCTGTAATTGGTTATTTGGGAGCCAATGGACTGGCAGACTACAGGTGGGTCTGTTTGGCAGTACACAAAGTCTTTATGCCTCCAAGTCAGAAATCCAAAAATGAGCATCTGCTTTGACGCCAATGGGAGCAACTTCAAAAGGCTTGGTGAGCAACATGTTTCAGGAGTCATAGCTAGAAGTGTGAAGAATGTAAGCAGCCAGAGAAATAGAGCTTTTAATAGTAACCATGGCTGTTCACAGAAAACTTTCCAGGGTGTGGGCAAGATTCTCTGTGAATGAAATATGGCATGCTTGATATACTGATATAGAACTCCACAAGCTACAGATGTGTAGTCTCCTAGAGGATAAACTCAAAACCTGAGCATGTCTTTAGCTCTCCTCCAACAACTGGACCTCCAAAACCACCACCCACTTGTCCACCCGTTGTGGTCTATGTACAACATGCAGTGTGTAGTGTTGTCTACTCAAAACTATTGCAACAAAAAGCAACCCAGCAAGTTCTTTCCTCCTAACTTAACTTAACATGTGCTTCCTTTTGTGCATTTAGTTAGCTACCTACGCCATTGCTTGGCTACTCCATCCATCCATGTATTTAAACTAAAGTTCCCCCTTATAAGTGCATGTAGAAGCTGCTCAGGCCTCTTATTATGTCCATGTGCAGTTGCCTACTCCATGCATGTAGCTGGCTGTCAGGTCTCCGTGGCAGCCACTTATATAGAGTAGGCTCTAGTAGGCAGCTATATTGGGGACTGAATATAAGGCAATGTGTGACTTGGGTGAGTTATGTCATGATGACATGATGACTGAGGCAAGGCAGCTGTGCTGTCTACAAATATGTTCTTGGATGCGCAATAGGAGGAGCTGAGCAAGTAAGGACAGGCAGCCATCTATATACATGGAGCAGTTAAGCTCAGGTGCATTTGTGTTTTGCATTTTGGTATTTTGACGATATATCCCCCCGAGACCCCTGATGGTAATAAGAAACACTTACATAAGCATTAAAAGCACTGGTGATTTTGCATTAATATATTGGAAATTTGCTTAGAATTATATTTCCTTTCATTATGACAAATTATCTTTGGGCAGAAGAACCAGTGAGAGCAGTATCATTACAGTTCCCACCTCAGCAATCATAAAGGCCAAAGGCAGATGGAGCATTGGCGCCACTGCTCTCAGACTGCGTTTTTTTCCAGCTGAGAGAAGCAGATCTGCTCCATGCCCCATCTACATTCATGATTGGGGGTGGGGTCAATTATATCTTTATAAAATATTTAGGCTAATGGCTAATAAAGGCACAGTAAGGCAGAAAAGGATCAATTAAGCTGGCCATAAAGCTAAAGATCTGCTTGTTTGGTGAGGTCACCAAAAGAGCGGAAGTTCACCTGAAAATAGATATTTTGCCAATTTTCAGACAGATATCCTAGCGGGCCCATACAGGAGCAGATAAGCTGCTGACTTGGTCTGAAGGGCTGAATTGGCAGCTTATATCTGCACGTGTATGGCATGCTTTACAATGGCAATATGTACCTAAATTTCCAAGTAGCAAACCAAACCTAGTCAAAGGCAAGAGAAAGACACAACTGCACACAATTACACAGCTGAAACAGAGGAGGCTGCATTTACAGACAGTAGCCATGCATATAGATATATATATATATATATATATATATATATATATATATATATATATAGATATACACAGTCCAAAATTTCTTGACGCACACCGTAATACATTAATCTTGGCCAATACCTGGGTGCTATCTTTACTGGCAAAATTATCCAAATAACAAAAAGGAAAAAGATGCACACCAGGATTTGTATACAAAAAGTTGAAATTCCATATTTATTAATTTACATAAAAAATTTGGCCGAATTTTTAATGTAAATTAATAAATATGGAATTTTAACTTTTTGTATACAAATCCTGGTGTGCATCTTTTTCCTTTTTGTTATATATATATATATATATATATATATATATATATTCCACCAAAAAAGGTGCACACCGGGATTTTCTTGTTTATTAAATAGATTAAAAAAGGAAGTTTTAATTGAAAAATCCTGGTGTGCACCTTTTTTTGTGGAATATGGATAATGCAGCTTTTTTAAGGTAGCAGCCAGGTGAAGTTACTAATGGATGGTGTGCGCTAGGACTTTGAATATATATATATATATATATATATATATATATATATATATATATATATATATACTGTATATATATATATATATATATATATATATATATATATATATACACACACACACACACACATACATACATATATACAGTATGTTGCCTTATGCATAGGGGAGAAAACAGTGGATGCCGCAAGTTTTGTTGCTGGTTATTTATAGTATAGTTATAGAGAAACAGTGCTGACAGAATAAGTGACATCTATGTCATTTTTATGATATAGTTACATAGTTAAATCGGATTGAAAAAAGACAAAGTCCATCAAGTTCATACCCATAGTTATACTAACTATAGAGTTTAGTATCACAATAGCCAGATATTATGTCCAGATATTCTGTCTGTCCAAGAAATCATCCAAGCCATTCTTAAAAGCATTAACAGAATCAGCCATCACATCATCACCCGGCAGTGCATTCCACAACCTCACTGTCCCTACGTTGCTTCAAGTGAAAGTTCTTTTCTTCTAGTCTAAAGGGGTGGCCTCTGGTACGGTGATCCACTTTATGGGTAAAAAGGTCCCCTGCTATTTGTCTATAATGTCCTCTAATGTACTTGTAAAAATGATCTATATTGTATTGCATGTTATCTTATGTCATTTATAGCTGAGTTCCAGTTGACTTGTATGTTTTTCTTACAGCAAAACAATTACATTTGCCTGAAGAAGTAATAGACATATATATAGCCATCTATATTGGTATCCAGCCTACTAGTTACTGATATTTACATGAAACATGGTCTGCGAGACCACACCCAGGTAAAGACTACATACCCTTATAAATGTAATTTCACCATGAGCCTCATCAAATTTCTGAAATGTTTGAAAGTATTAAGAACAGCATTAGCAATATAATTGTGGCAGCCCCTTGGGCCTAATACAATTTTATGCCACCTTCTTCAGATTTTCCAAATGCCGAAGGAAATTACATCCGATCTGCAGCTGTTATGTCTTGCCCACACGCCTCATTTTTGTATTTGCATTCCAAATTTAGCCCATTAACTTACTACTAAGGCCTGGTACATGTCTCCAATTTATAAACCAGTGCAGTCAAAGTGACTTACAGGGCACATCCATATCTTACAGGGCAGACTGGGGGCACGCCACTTTCACAACAACAAATGTGCAACATACCACAATCAAGCACAGCCATAATTGCATCTGGTTTTGATATAAATCAATGAAAGTGGTTTATGAGTGCCTTGTAAGTCCACAGTGACTGCACTTGGATATAAATCAGAGATGTGCCCACACCAAACGTATTTTTTGAATTATGTAGCTTTTTGGTCAGCGGCTCTCCAGTATGAAATTCTAGAAACACTCACTGCTAGGGTCCAATTTACCTATGCAGCCATGGACTGGTTTGACTGAAAGACTCAACGATAAATAGTCAAGGTCCTTGAACAGAAAGATATTGAAAGCTGTAGCCTCAAAGAACAATAGATTTGTGGTTGCAGGTGTCACTGACCCCCATTTCAAAGCTAAAAAGAGGCAAAAGAGGAAGGTCAGCAGATACCGCAGGTGTGAGGTTTAATAGCGGAAGCCATGTATTGTGTAACAAGGTCATTTAATGATAGCAATGATAAATAAACAGCAATGCAAAACAAGATCTAATGGAAGAATCAAGCCCAGTATAAAAGTTGGGGACAGGCTGAGGTCAGAAACTGCATTGGGGTTAAAATAAATTTGCATTTTGCACACTGCATCTAGTGGGTCTTCATTGTATTCATGTAGGAAGGGTTTTAGTGTTGATTCACACATGCACTTTACAATTCATTAGGCACAATTAACACACAGTTAATTGCTTTGTTGTTGAAATGTCACAACAGACATTCATCAACAAGTTACACCAGATCTTTGTCTGAGATGAAACACTCTTGGGTGCCCCATCTCTATCCGTGAGCCATGCATTTTAGTCCCTATGCTGGTGAAGATGTCTAGGCTACTAACCCTTCTGCTCACCTTGCTGAGCTTCTGGCTGCTCTGCCAAATATCTTAATCCTTCTACTACAGTAACTCAATTAAGCTAGCCCTCATTCACTGGCTCAGTCACTGAATAGTGTCCTTACCTCAGGATATAACCAGACAAATAGTTGTTAGCTGAGACATTAACACCTGCATGCTACTGCTAGCATATTATTACTCATACTAGTCTGTAGTTGCATCCCTAACCTGCAGGGCTTACTAAAGCTTCAGACTGGTTAGGTGGGTGATAGATTTCAAATTCTTCTTGTAGCCTTTCAGCAGTTACAACCTGGCCTGGACTGGCAGTCTGGAAACTGGCAAATGCTTTTAAGAAGAAAAGAATCCGTATTGCTGAGAATTTATTTAAACAGAGTGTTTCACTACTGGGAATATATTGGGTAAAACACACTTTATTTATTCCAAATTTAAAATACACATACATACATATTAAAAAATCTGGCAGCAATGTGTTAGGTGTGGCATCAATTCATTTGTTTCACTAAAGGTAAAGATAATAACACATTTAATTGAGTACTTGGTACTGTTAGGGATTCAAAAAAGATTCCCATACAAATAATGCTAGTAGGTGATAAGTATTGTTCAAGCAGAAATGAATGCCCAATGCCCTAGTTGCCCACCGGCATAAGCAAAAAGAAATCATTTCACAAAATTGAGAGCCTACAATGAAGGCAACCACTTGGCACTGCACAATCTTTAGTCCTCACCGTAAAGGGGAACTCTGTCTTCCAAACCAAAATTTGATAAAGAGGCCGGCATAACACAGAAATATATCCATAACAGTTACCTGTTTCTTCAAAAAGTATGAATAAATGCCGTTTTCTATGCTGCAGTCGAGCTGTTCTTTTCTATCTGCATCATTTGAAATCCTGGCAGGGAAGGAGGGACTAAACACTGATGTTACAAATTGTAACTACTCCACAGCTTACAGACAGCATGCAGGAACTACATAACCCACAATGCATTGCACTGTGATGTTCCATTCCTTGTTGAAATCATGTGTGCAGGGAATTGTGGGGTTTGGAGGCTGCAGGCCGAGGACAGCTGGCTGTTGATACAAAGGGCAAAAATCCATCAGTGACAGCATCACTTATTTACTAAAATGCGAAGTTTCGTCCCGGGCAACGGACGCTGGCGAATTTTTGCTATCATTACTTCGCCAATGCGAGCAAATCAAAGCAAAGATGCCCTCGTGTTCAATTCTGCCTAGTGCAAATTCTTTAGAGATCTTGCGCTCAGGCCAATTTGCATACAGCTATTACATGTTGCATCCAATACATTACATTTACACTGATAAGTAGACATGTCCAGGGAAACTTAATAAAGTCAATAGGGTTGTTTTAATGCCCTACACATGAGCCCACTGTAAAATAATGTTCTATATGTTAGAAAATGTATGGGGGAAAAGTTACACAGAAAAAAAATTTTTAGAACTTTGACAGCCTATCAGCCTGAAAAAAGGAAAAGACGACAGTGTTTTTGGAGTGGAAGTTTTTCCACTTACAAAATATGATGTAAATAACTGAAGATTGAGGACTTGTATTTACTCTATTGCACTTCGCCTGGTCTGAGCTGGTGAAGGCAAGTCTGGCGAAAGAGGTTGTGTTCAGTAAAATCTGCATTTTAGTGAATTTGCGGAGTAATGTCCATTCGCCAGAGCAAAAAGTCGCATGGCGATAGAGTGTAAATCCCCACTAGCGAAGTGACACCTGTGACTGTTAGTAAATCGATGAAGTCTCTGCAGGAGGTAACGCTGGCGTATTGTCGCCAGCGTTTGCCACTTCGCCCTTAAGTAAATCTGCCCCATAGTAACCGTAGTCAGCCAACTCAGTCAGAGAGATCAGCAGGAGAGCAGGGGACTAGGCTTAGGGAACTAGGCTTAGGGAACTGTCAGAAACCATCAAAAATCATAAAAAGTCTGCATATTTTTTAATTGGGGTATATTGCAAAGTTGTTTGAATTTAGTTTATTTTTCAAAAAGCTTGTTATGTTTTTGTGGTGTTCCCCTTTAAAAATAGCAGTAACTATATAAATGTTGCACCTCTAGCTGCAGCTTTGGGATATTTCTTTCTTAACATTGGCAAATGCCCTGTGTAAAAATGATCTGATTGAATGTTCCCTCTGACCCAACTGACATGCCTAGCTTTTACTTGTATGTCGCTTTATCACACTGGGTCACTAAATTCACTTTTACACATACTATACATCTGCAAATGTTACTAATTATATTTTCATATTAAAAGAAAGCAATAATCTGTTAATAATAATCATTCTATCTGTATAACCAATAAAAATAATTAAGAGTAAACCTCTTGTCCTTCTTTAAAGGCTCGTTTAACTTGAATTTCATGAATAGCGTTTGTGTTGAACAAACTTTTTTGTTTTGATTAAGCAATATCTTATTTTTATTTGCCTATGGCAGGAAGGTGGGTAGGGTTTAACTTGGGGCAAACTCCACTGACCCCCCAATCAATTAAAAAACACTTCAGTTAAATTTTACTGCTCACAATAAACTGACTGACTTGTTAGCAAATTCATTAATTATTTTTATTATCTATATGAACTATTACTGACTAGTTATTGGGCCCACAGCAAAATCAAACTTTGAGAACATGTTCCATGAACATATATTGTAGCTGCTTATCATGCCCACTGGGCCCCTTATAGTTTCTGGGCCCCCAGCAAGTTCAACCTTTTGTCCTAGCAAAATCTTTCTGCTTGTTGGTCATTTGATCTCGATACACAAAAGGGGTGGCCAAAAATGTTGGTACTGTGTGCATGGGGGCCCCCACATAAATAACGTGTACAGGGTCCCAAGGTTTTTGATGGTGGCCTTGCTTTTAAAGTAGATAATTAGATTACTGGTATACAACCCTGGTGAAAGATTGACAACCCACTACTTATTTAATGGTTTCCTCTTTCATCCTATTAACTTCTTATTGTTTGCGTTAAGCCAGATAGGGTAGAGTCCTGCGAGGGTCCATTTTTTGGAACCCGTACCCGCATTCTTACTCGCTTGGATCCACTACCCGACCCACAAGTACATTATACGCAACCCAGACCTGCGACCTGCTGATCATCAAGAATCAGGAAGTGCTGTCCTTGTAAACTGGAAGTGACATCATCACCCGACCCGCTGCAGGACTCTAACATAGGGTGGTCCTTAATGCTCTAACGCTTCTTAAGGAATACATTTAGAACAATAATAATATAAAATATAGTATAATATTAAAATACAACCATTTTTGTTCTGTGTTTGTACGCTGAAAACCTTGTGTTCCAATTTACCTGTTCCTAAGGTGCTAAAGTTTGCTTTCCTGCTTTGTTGGCCCAGCGTATATTTGTTTTTGCAACAAACATTAAATGAGATATTACAGTGACTATTACATATTAGTTGGAGGGAGGTGATGCCCAAACAAATTCTAAAAATTATGAAATCCAGCCTGACTTCTCATTTAACCTGTTGTTAATAAAAATATCTGGAAAAATATAAGAAAGAAAAGTCAAATGCACAGTATGGTTTAAAGAAAATTTATGTAATACAAGATATCACAGGAGTATGTAAGAGTGTACTGTTTGCCTAATGAAACGTGTTTGATAATATCAGTCAACAGAAAGGATTTTCTATTATTTCCTCCAGGACAGGAGGTGAATAGAGTCAATGACTAGAGAGCTTAGCAGTTGTAGAAATTCTCTTTGACCATTCCTAATAGAAGCCTTCCATCTTCACCTTCTTTTTTTCCACCTTTATTGGACACTGTGTTTGTTTAGTTTATTACTGGGACAATGATGACACAGGTATCATAAGAAACTGTCAGAATAGATCTTACATAAGGCTTCTGGATGCAGCAGGTGCAAAACTATATTTAATGCATTAGGCTATATCGTGACTGCTGCATTGTCCTGTCATTATGATTGGAAGAGCTCACCTGGTACAGCCCTAGTTATTTGATTTTATCTATATATGTATGTCCTGCACAAACAATGATGTTACCATATCCAAATCATAGGCCAGACCATTATATCTGCTTATACAGTTTAAAAAAAATCAAGTGCAATTCTTATAGTTTAACATGCCAAAATGATTCATATTTAAAGCGTGTTAAATACAAAAAATGTGTCTAATGAAAAAAATTTGTAATTTTAATCAACTTTAAGATGTGTAATATAAATATGCATGCATAATTGGTACAGATAACTATATTTCTTCTCTGCCCTGGTGGGTCTGCCTATTGAAACAATGCAGGAGAAGCCAGCTGATTAAAAGACTTGTGAACAAGCCTGCAAGTCTGACTTCTGCTACACTTTTTTATAAGCCAGAACCATTGGTCCAGAAAGAGGCAGACAATCTCTGCTTTTAGTTGTAGTTACATTTACATATACTTTTTAAGCCACTGAAAATATATGCCTATCTCTTTTTAATGCAGTTTATATTTAATCAGAGTATGCCGTGACTGTGTAGCAGAATTGTTCCTATTGGCTAAGTGAAAGGTGAGTAACAATTACAGAAGGAAATTGTTATATAGCACAATAACATCAGCTATTAAACATATTAGCTAACTGTTTTTTCCAATATATGTTTTCCCTGTTGGTTTAGTCTCCAATAAATTAAACCAATAATATTAAAAGGAAAAAGTGAAATGCATTATATATGTTAATAGATATTATCTATAAATAAGATAATAAGGACGGGGGGCCCATGGGGGTGGGTTCCCTAATGCGGCAGCCTGGTGCACCCAGACCACCCCCGCCCCCAGTCCTAGGCTGTGTAATATCCTCTTATCCTGTCCCTGATCCACCCCAATTTCGGTTTAAGCTCTATTCCTCTGTCCCAACTGTCCTGAATCCAACGCTACCATCCACCCCTTCAAGTCATCACCCCATCCCCTTTACATCATTACCCACCCCCATCTAAAATCACCTTTAAGGGCCATGGGTGACAGGGAGATTTGTCACCCATAATAAATTCGAGCTAATTGAGGGCGACAAAACTCCCGAAAATACTTCTCTGCCAGCAATAATTGAAATCATCAGTGGCAACACCTACACGTCGCAAAGTCATCCGAAGTTTCTTCGTGAGCAGGCCCGGACTGGCAATCTGTGGGTTCTGGCAAGTGCCAGAAGGGCTGCTATAAGGTCCCAAAGAAAGTCAGTATTTAGTGGGCTGGTGGGGGCTGTTTGGGCCTCTATACGGTTTGATTGGGCCTCTGTGTACCTGAAATGCCAGGGCCTATTTTAATTCTCAGTCCGGACCTGCTCGTGAGGCAACTTCGGGTGACTTTGGAAAAACAAATTGGCGCATAGGTTTAACCACAGGAAGATTTGTCGCCAGCAGTAGTACAAATCTATCACGGGCAACAAAACTCCCCTCGCCCATTACCCTTTAAAGCTTTAACCAATAGTTAAACATATACTGGCATCATATGAGTTAAGTGATTATACTTTTTCCTTATCATCCCACTCTATTATATTACCATTTAAATTTCTACACATAATTTGTTTTTGCTAGAGGTTTATACTACTTATATTACATACATAGTTCATAAGTTCAATGCCTCTTTTTGCTTTGACTATGATTTGAGCTATGATTTCTTAGGCGTTTGCAGGGCTGGAAGCAATGTGCAAAAAGATAGGCACAAACATGTACACAATTGCCCTGCCATGCACTTAGCACCAGGGGCAGACTAAAGAGCAAAGACCTGCACTCACATTGAATACATTGCTGCTTAACAGTAGTCATGAGGGACAGGTTCTGAGAGGTATATAGGTATAAGTATGGCCCACATTTTCTTATTCTATAATGACTATAAGTTTTCTTTGTATGAAAGGAAAATGTTTTCTTTTAAGCTTATGCTTTCTTTAGGCTCTGTGTATGTCTTATAAGCTAGTGTTAATCATTTATGCCCTGTAAAATAGCAACATAGTTATTGCTTGTAAACTAGTGTTAATTATTTATCGATTCACTTCTGCCCTCAAACCATTCACTGAAGTTGATAAAAAAACATGTTCTGCAGGTTCAGCCTTTCCCCAGTGCAGTGCCAATGTATAGACAGAAAGCATTTGATACATCCACTTCCATTACAAAATAGTGTTTCTAAGGATATCTATTTATATTACAGGTATGGGAGCTGTTATCCAAAATGCTCGGGACCTGGGGCTTTTCAGATAATGGATCTTTTCTTTTTTTTCAGAACATGGATCTACATACCTTAAGTCTACTAGAAAACCATGTAAACATTAAATAAACCCAATAGGCTGGTTTTGCTTTCAATAAGGATTAATTATATCTTAGTTGGGATCAAGTACAAGGTCTGTTTTATTATCACAGAGAAAAATCTGGATTATTTAAATAAAATGAAGTCTGTAGGAGACTGCCTTTCCATAATTTGGAGCTTTCTGGATAATGGGTTTCCAAACTACGGATTCCATACCTGTTCATGAGTTATACCTGTGAAACTGTCATCCTAGAGTAGGT
Organism: Xenopus laevis; assembly: GCF_017654675.1. NCBI lineage: Eukaryota > Metazoa > Chordata > Amphibia > Anura > Pipidae > Xenopus > Xenopus laevis. The sequence goes on along the minus strand of NC_054377.1, from coordinate 97,535,509 downwards.
ATAGAAATGCTTTTAGAACAGTGATACTGGCTATTGTACGTAGTGCTTGGGTTGGTCCTGTGCACATTTTTTTGTAAGAAATTGAGACTGCATTATGATTCCCTTGCAGATCCTGATCAAGCAACATTTTTTCTGTCTAGAGCATTTGCCGCCTGAGACACAATATAATTATGCAATAAATTTAAAAATGCCCTTCATATGACGTGTTGACATTTACAAGAAGCCACTCAATTTCTGGGGAAGTAAATTACCCTTGACTAACTTGTGGCTCATTTGTGCAGACATTTCTATCTGTCTCAGGAGCTGAGATTATTCCTCTTCATTAAATGTTGTAAATTGATTACAGCAAATAAGACAAGGTCCACAAAATACTACATAGGTGTTACACTCTGGAATGAATGTTGATGTTTTTTTCAGGCCACTAAATAATGTTCATTTATAATGTTATATATGTATTACTGTGTATCTACATTGTGTGTGTGTGTGTGTGTGTATATATATATATATATATACGTTTGATAAAAAGACATGCAATATATGAGAAATTCTACCAAATGCATAGTAAACGTTGGACAGCATTAATCTATAGGAATGCCTAGAACAGTGTGGGCATATGAGGACTTGCTGTCATAAGAAAACATGCTGTAGCTTCAAACAAAGTTCCTCATATTCTGTATAGTGCATGGGGTTGATCTGCTTCTCTCCACCTTCCTACAATGCAGTGTGCCCTTGGCCTTAAGGAATGGGAACAAGCATGGGAATTAAGGACAGCATCCTTTAACATGATTAAGGGACTAATTCAATCAAGTAACAAGATTATGTTTCCATAATGAATAAACTGCTTGAGCGCTTAGTATATGACCAACCAACATGGCTTGACCATCTACAATTTGGGTTTCAGCCACAGAAACTTGATAACCAATGTCCACTTCTCTTTGTTAATGTTCCTAGATCTCTCAGCAGCTCTTTAAACCACTGATCATCCTCTCCTCCTCCAACCTCTGAAATTCTCTTGACGCTACTCTGTCCTGGTTTTCCTCTTACCTTTCAATTGGCTCTTCCAGCGTCACCTAGAATAAAGTACCATCATCTCATTACATTTCATTCTGGTAGGGTTTCTCAAGGCTCTATCCTAGGCCCCAATTTATTACATTGGTTTATTCTTCCTCCCTTGGCCAACTAATCAATTCATATGGATTTGATACCACCTATATACTGCCAATACTAAAATGTATCTTTCCTCTTCAACTCTCAACTAAGAACTCCTCCATCCAGTCAAGTAAAGCATGTCACTTTTCACCAAAGTATTATTTCTAAAAGATGACCGTACATCACACAATTTTCTACCAAGATTGTAATTCACTCTCATTATGTCACATATTGACTACTGCAGCTTTCTAGTGATTGGCCTTCCCCTTCAGGGACTGTCACTGTCTTACCTCACCAACCATTCTTCCCCTGACATGGCACTCTAATGTCCCTAACATTCAAAGTAGTTGACAACTCTGCTCAAGCCAACATCTCTGAACTTCTAGCACTCACCAAACCACTTGTAATGTTCTTTTACTGATGCCTAGCATTCCTTTAATATAAACTGTGTACTACTACCACCTGCAAATTGCATTTCTCAATGACATCTCTCACTTTGCTGACTTGTCTCCCCACACCTAGGGGCAAATTCACTAACCTGCGGAGTTGCGCTAGCGCAGGCTTCGCCACACTTCGCCAGGCGAAGTTTCACCAGGGCGCCGCTAATTCACTAAAATCCTACTAAAACGTTGCGCTCAGGGAGGCGAACGGTAGCGAAGTTGCTCTAGCATTAATTCGTCAAGCAAAGCGAAGTTACGCTAGTGATGCCTAATTTGCATACGGCGCCAAGTTAAAGTACAATGGACTTATATGTAGCAGCAAATACATTACACTACACAAGCCTGGGAAAGCTTCATAAGATAAAATAGAGTTGCTATTTTGCCCTATACATGTGCCCACTGTATAGTTTAGGTGCCACATGTTAGGAAATGTAGGGGGGAAGGAGGGTACCCCCAAAAAAATGTATGATCTTTTTCAGCCTATCACCCTTAAAAAAGGAAAAGACGCCAGCGTTTTTTGGGACTTAGAAAAACTTTTTTTGAAGCAATCCCTATCTACTCTATTGCACTTCGCCTGGTCTGAGGTGGCGAAGGCAAGTCTGGCGCAAGAGGTAATGTTCAGTAAAATGCGCAACTTAGTGAATTACCGTAGTTACGTCCCATTCACCATAGCGCAACTTCGCCTGGCGTAAGGGTGTGAAGTAGCGCTAGAGTAGGTCCACTTCGCTAGCGAATTTACGCCAAGCGCCCGTTAGTAAATCGGCAAAGTAACGAAAAACAGCACACTGCGCTAGCGTTAGCCACTTCGCACTTTAGTGAATTTGCCCCCTAATGTCTTATACCCCCTTCTCGGTTTAGATTGTAAGCTCTGTTGAGCAGGGACCTCTTTACCCCATGCACTGATCAGTATTTATATGTAATTGTTATGTTTGATGTATACACCTGTCTATTGTACAGCACTGTGGAGTGTGTTACTGATTTATAAATAATATTTAAGTAATAAAAAAGGAAATGTTACTCCATGCACAAGAAGTGTCCCTTTGGGTTTCAAATATGTGTAATCTCTTTGCTAGCTATTTTAGGCACAAAACACATGAAGCCTGTGTGTCTGATATGTCTTCCATCTGCTAAATATGTTTCATGTAAAACTGAGGAGATTTAATTATAGCCTTTCCATTACAGAAGAGGGAGAGGGGAAAAAGACGGGGGTGTCCAGTGGTCAGTGCTTATCTTGCTGGGAAATATTAAGCACACAGACAGGAACTGTGGGACTGTGAATCCCTTATGTTCCCTTGAGATTTCTTCTGGGTTTCAGTGAATCCAGCAAAGCCAGATGTTCTATAACAAATCACCAGAAAATGACACATGTCCCAAACAGTGTGTAGTATTGCCAGGACTGGGTATGTGGTATGTATGGAAAATTACTCACATCAGACCTGCGGATATTCAGAACCTGTTTTTTTTTTTGACTATGTGAAGAATGTAAACATAAGTAATGATATATTTACCATTGTGTGATTTGTTGATCCTTTTGCTGAGTGAGAACGTTTCCATCACTAAGAGGTTTAATGTACAATAACCCTGAAAATAACATTTAGTCTTACATTCAGTGTCACGTATGCTTTGTTTAGGTGAATAAATCAGTTGTAGGTGCCAGGGTTTATTACTTTTAGGACTGTCTTGTCCTTTTCCCTGTTTTTCCCTGTCTTACAGAGAAGAAAACCTAGTTATTAAATTGCTGAAGCCATATAACAGCACATTGATATCCTAACCCTGCTATCACTATGGGCTAGGCTACATGGGACAGAACAACATGATGTCATATGGCAGAGCGATGTCATGCATCATGACTAGAAAAAAAAATGAATGTTTCACACACACTAATGTTTCTTTTCTCTGTTTCTTTTCTGCATTATGACTTGAATCAGTATCCAGAGGAATATTAGTAGACTCATCCTGATGAGACCTTTGGTTGACCTGCTGGAAAGTTGGGTTTCCCCCGGAAGTGTAAAACGTCAAGCAGCTTGCACATATTGTGCTCTTGGTCCCATGCCATGATATCCTGGACTCCAGGTTTCACTGAATCAACAATACAGTTCTTGGATGGCAGCATAGTTCAAGAGGAATATAGGAATGGTGAAAAACCAGGGAGGCTGGAGCTGCAACACATTTTGCACCCAGGCCACTAGGGCTTTAGGTAAGTTACTGAAAAAAACACATGATGTGATGTATCAATATTTAATTTATTTGTCCAAGGAGGGCATGTTTCTCCCAAACACACAAGGCTGCCTGGCATTTACTGCTTGGTGTCGCAAATAGCTAGAAATTTGCAAATATATCACAAAAATATTTTGAAAGAATATTTTAGTTGGAAAGATACAACATTATTATTTAGCCAAATAACGCAAGAAAACAATTGCACAAGTTTTAATGAACATGAAAATAGAATTGAGATTGAAAAATGTTTTAAGATAACGAGAAATCAAATTTGGGCTTTAATAAAGCTGGCTATATGTATCTCAAGTAAAATATATTATACAACATTTAAAGGACCTAGTCAGACATTCTATGATTTTGCAACTGTAGTAAAAAAATGAAATAAAACTGCTACATTGTAGAGTGATAGGAACCTCAACTGTGTTTCTCACTCCATTGGGTTTTAATAATTTCGGCAGCAATGTTTCTCCTGCTCTCACACTAATCTCCCCTTCCCTCTCTAAACACAGTTGTTGTTTCTAAAGAAGATATGGCGCCAACATCTGGTGAAATGCTTCTGTTCTGACATTTCTACACTGTCTGGACACAAGTGTTAAACTTCAAATAGCTGATGAAAGAAATGAACAAATCCTGCACATATATGTACTGTAATGTCTGGTATGCAGCTGGATTATCCAGTTTTGAAATATCTCAGAGGTAACCAGACCTTTACTAGATTTTGCTAAAGAATGTTATGTTGCGTACTAACAAATGGTTTTCACCGTAAGTATCCTGATCCTGTGCCAACCTGTCACTATAGTAGTTGGTGAACACACAGTATATAACAATCAGACCCTAAAAACATTGGGGGTGGGCCCAAAGCATTGGGGGGACCAGAAAGGACTGTAGTCAGTAAATAAAGACAACTTCTGGATATGCCATTGGTTACGTGAGAAAAGCAAAGAATATATCTGTTAATACTTAAGTGAAATGTCTTTATTTACTAAGAACTGCAGTTGACAATAACTCTCCATTTGTATTGATTTTTGGAATACACCCCTCCAAATCTTGTTTTTAAAAAAATATTAACATCCTTTACTGTACATTGTACTAGGAGATAATCTTATAAAACCACACAGACTTCAACCCCTTGTCCTAAATAAGATTTGATGTCAATTAGGACAGGATGTCCTGCTACATCCAACTGGTCATTATAGCAGGGGCGACATCAATTATACTAGTAATTCTACAATTGCAAAAACAGACGGCATAGATGCATTAAGTATTCTATATAAAATATGATGACTGCATTATCTGCAGTCAGGGTATCAAAGGGTATGTTTACATCACCTCAAATTAATTTTTAAAGGTGTCGTATACCCTCTTGTTCAACATGAGTTAAATGAATAGGGCTTGTTCTAACCATATATTTTGACTGTTGTTTTAATGACAAAAACAAAAAATCTATGATTTTTTAAATATCTCTTGAGATCAACAGGGCAAACAGGGAGGATGAAGCTACTCCATATTTGAGGTAGATAATTAGATAACTGAAAAGCAAACCTACTCTTTTTACCCTTTTTATGACTGTTTTGTTAGCAGGTGCACATTATGCAGGGGATTTATTGTGACTAAAACAATAGGCAGAAAGTGGGGCTATTTGCAAAGCTGAACATACTGTGTGAAGTGCAGTAACCTGTGTTTTTCCCTATGTATACAGTTCTGACTCTGTTATTCAATACTGTATTAGTGAAGGGCATGGGATAGGTACATTGGGGTCCTCTCTCATCTTCTACCTGGCAGGAGGCACAGTTTGCAATGGGCCTGTATTTACCACCTGCCCTGTGGTACTAGCACCCCTGGGTGAATGACCCCTGCTATGTTTAGCACAAGCTATTCATTAAACTCTTGTTGAACAAGGGGAATACTGCCCCTTTAATATCTTTAGGACAAAAGGACTCTAAATAACTTAGCTTGATTAATGTTTAATTGTAGAGTTTAGTTGACCTTTCATTAGATACTACAAGCAAAGCTATTAAAGAAAAAAGCTATATAACTGAAATACCACTGTAAATGCTTCCAAAAGCTGCTCCAATGAATTTTTATTATGCAACACATTAAGCACAGACTTCCTGTCATATTAGACTGAGGCCATCTGACAAGAGCATTCAGAAAGCCTGGCTAATCCCTAGAGTATAAATCACCACTGAGAGCAGAAATAAACCGCTTTGTGCAAATCAGATTGAATATGGCTTAGTGTAAGCATTCCTAATTAATACAGTGCTTCACTAATTCCAGCCTACTCACCCAAATGGGTATGAGGAAACTACAACTCACAAAATCAAAGAGAGATATGTGAGGAAGGAAGGAATCTGAACCTTTACTATTTATTCGATTATTAGATACAGAGCAAGCGTTTTGCCACTAAATGTTTCAAGTGTATCTTGCTAGATGTGGTGCCACCAAATCCAGGTTCAAAAAAGCGATGTATTGTATAGTTATATAATGTAGTATTTCCGAACCAGTGGCTCATGAGCAACATGTTGCTCACCAACCCCCCTGGATGTTCCCAGTGGCCTCAAAGCAGGTGCTTATTTTTGGATTCCTGGCTTGGAGGCAAGTTTTGATTGCCTAAAAACCAGGTGTACTGCCAGTCCACAGAGGGGCTACAAAATAGCCAATTACAGCACTTATTTCACCATATTTTTTTTTCACATTTTCCCATAGGCCACGGTGCAACCTGGAAATGTATAATCTAAGTCCCAACTAGGGTTGCCAGCTTTTTTGGAAAAAAATACCAGCCTTCCTATATATTTATCTTTTTTCCCTATTAATAACATTGGAATCCACAGGCCCAGATTTGTGGAAAGGCCACCTAGGCCCAGGCCTAGGGCAGCAGGATTTTAGGGAGGCGGCATGCTTCCCAACCTCACCCACATTGGTTCAAAAACAGTGGGGATGTGCTGGAGATAAAATCATTTTTTAAATTTCCTGTGCACCAATCCCCATTGCTCCAGTCTAGATGATGAAAATTTGCACGAGGGGAGGGGACATGGGTGAAGAAAGGCAGTGGGCCTAGGGGTGCCCACTATGTAAATCCGGCCCTGGGGATCAACCATCAATTTTACCAGTCAGGCCGGTAAAATGCTGGCCAGGTGGCAACCCTAGTCCCAAGGTAGTCAGTGGCAGAGCTTCTACAGTCCATGTCAGGTAAGTATATTAACACACTACAACAGAAGTGCATGTGCTTAGTGCATGGGCTCCAAAAGGTGCCATTTTATCGGGCAAGCAACTGTGCTATTTGGCCTCCCTTGAATATGGCTGAGTCATCCCATGTGTAAGGCAGCTTAATACACATACAGTAGCAATTTTACTACAGCTGCTCTCTCCTGCAGTAAGTGTCAGCCTTTAGTCAACATGTCATTCCCGCTTTCTCCTTACAGCCTGACAGTCACCAGAAAGGAGCAATTGCAAACATCCACACTTTCAAAATGTGTGTACTTTAAAAATAAAACGTGACCACAGTGTGATCCCAATTACCATGGATGTCATTGATGTAGTCAGATAAGAAAACTCTTAAAATACCAGAAGCCAGGATCTGACTTTTAAGGGGTGGTTCACCTTTTAGTATGTTATAGAATGCCCAATTCTAAGCAACATTTCAATTGGTCTTCATTATATTTTTTTTATATTGTTTTAGAATTATTAGCCTTTTTCTTCTGACTCTTTCTAGATTTCAAGTGCGGGTCACTGATCCCATCTAAAAAACAAATGCTCAGTAATGCAACACATGTATTGTTATTGCTACTTTTTTGTCTCATTTTTCTGGTCAGGCCCTCTCCTATTCATATTCCAGTCTTTTATTTAAATCAATGCATGGTTGCTAGGGGAATTTGAACCCTAGCAACCAGATTGCTGAAACTGCAGACTGGAGAGCTGCTGAATAAAAAGCTAAATAACTCCAAAACCACACATAATACAAAATGAAACCAAATGTAAATTGTCTCTGAATATCACCCTTTACATTTTACTAAAAGTCACTTTAAAATTGAACAACTCCTAAGTCAATATTGGAGCATAATGCACCAGTTGGACAGAACTTAGCATGCACCCGTGATTATATTGAAATTCTGAGAAGGCTGTAATCTGTTTAAAAACATTCCAATTTGTGTCCATGAATTGCACTTTGTACTGTGTTCATAAATGAATTTTAAAGTACACTAAAAGAAAAACAACATTCCAGAAAAGACATACACTTAGTTTTTCTGTAGTGAGGTGAAAGTATTATGCATAAGGAGTACATACCTCCCAACTGTCCCTTTTTCGGAGGGACAGTCCCTCTTTTGACAGCTCAACCCGCAGTCCCTCATTTGTACTGGAAAGTCCCTCTTTTCTCTGCACTGAACAGCCAGAAAAAGAAACAAAGTTTCTCACTTTATTGGCTTTTAGCAGAGAGCCCAGAACATCTAACAGGTGCAAATAAGATACTTTGTAACAATTTTGAGACACAAAAACACAGTTTAGATAAGGAGAAATATTTTCAAACTTTCATAACCTGCCAAATTTTGTAAAACAAACATGGTAATTAGGGGGTGTGGCCACAGAAAGGGGTGTGGTCCCAAAAATTGCTGCGCTACGTGCAAAAAAAAATTTTTTGTCCCTCTTTTTACTTCCAAAATGTTGGGAGGTATGGGAGTATCAGACTAGGACTAGATTGAGTATTCAGATAAATATTTTGTGTTTAGTATACGGGGCACATCATTTAAATGAAGCAGGAGTGTTATACATTCATGACGCACATATATGTTTGTCATTGGCTTAAAGAGACTCAAAAGGGTAAGAGGAAATGAAAACATTTCTGCACTTAAACCTCTTCTTCTGTAGCGTTCAAATATCATTACAAGGAAGTCTTTTCAGGCATTAATTATCTATTCCAAAGGCTATATATTAACTATTAAGAAGGATTCTGTATACTTTACCCTCAGCCCCACTCCAATGTCACGGCACTGTTGCAAGGACATGGCACTTGCAGTAAGTTACATTGTGAAAACTTCAGTTTTTTTACTTCTGAGCCAAGCACAGTGCTGTGTCAGTGTAAGAGGGATGCACAGTAGGCACCATGCTTCTGACTGAAGAGCTCTTCTGCATAATACATTAACCCCATGCCCACCAACTGTCCTCACATTTAAGGCCTCTTTTTCTTAAAAGAAATTGCTCATTTGAAAAAAAAAAAAAAAAAAAAGAAATAGCAGATGTGCTCGTGAAAGCCCTTTCTACATATTTACTGCAGTTTTCCTGAGACAAATTTTTCCTGAGACTAAATGGCTCATTTATTAAGGGAGGTAAAATGCAAAAGAAAGGAGGACCAGGAGGTCATGCAAATTGCACAACATTTCAGGGTCTGCAGACCCCATAATTACTTGCATTGCATTAACCTATGTGGGTAGGGTCACCACCTTTTCTAGAAAAAAATACCCTTTCTATATTTTTACCCTTTTTTCCTATTAATAACATTGGCACCAAGCATCATTTTTACCGGCCAGGCCAGTAAAATACCGGCCAGGTGGCAACCCTAGTGGCATGGCAGGAGGAGACTTTATATGGATAGAGAAGAAATTCTGGTTAAGAAACAGAAATTTATGGGGACGGCTTTTGGCTACCCCTGAAGCATAGCTTTCACCTTGCCTCATGGCGGAAACAGCATTGGAAACATTATTTTTCTGAAGAAGAGCAGTTGTGGAGAAAACATGCGTATAACTTTAGTAAAATATGTCTACACAATCTGGAACTACCTGCAGGGCTTTCCCAAGCACCGTGGAGCAGTGGTATGACTTGTTTTACAATAGATTTATCAAAGTATAATGCATTATTCAGACCTGCAGCCACAGGAGGTTAACTGATGATGTATAGTTATATTCCTGCTTACGCTGTGTCTTTCTCATCTCTCCTTCTTTGCTTTGACTGGACCATTCTCTGTCTAGAGAAAAGATGTGCTAGGAAAGACGGCTGAATACAAAGAAATCATATATTTTACACCACTGCACTATTTTACCGAACATAATAAATATTCAGAAGAAACAGCTGTGTAATATTCAGCAGCAGCATCTCCTGATAAAATACAGAATTTATGGAAAAAACTAGTAACTAAACACTTAAATGATGCAATATTTGGTTTGCACTAGCCGTTTGTGGGAACAGTGTTGGAAAAACAAATATGATACATATATATTGTCACCAACAAAGGGAGGTCAGCTCTTTCATCAGTAGGTACAGTATGGTTTTAATAGTCATAACTATTTTTATCCAATAGCTCCCTGAGTGGGAATATTTTTGAGACAACATAGTTGTATAAAATATACACGTATGGGGCTTGTTATCCAGAATGCTCAGGACCTGGGATTTTCCGGATAAGGGATCTTTCTATAATAAGGATTAATGATATCTTAGTTTGGATCAAGTATAAGATACTGTTTTATTATTACAGAGAAATATGTTTTAGAATGGAAACTATGGGAGACGGCCTTTACGTAATTTGAAGCTTTCTAGACAATGGGTTTCTGGATAATGGATTCCATACCTGTACAACTATACAACATGCTTTGATCCTGGCAATGAAAACATGGCAAATATAACAGGCAGTTATGCCACAGCCTCTTTTTAGCATGAAGCGAGGTCACCATCAGAAATATTGCCAACCAAACAGGGCCCTAATATAAAAAATGCGGTTGCCTAAATTCCATGCCTGGCTCCACAGTGGAACTATTGTAATTAACATATAAAGTGCCAATATATTCAACAATGCTGTACAATAGGTGAGTGTTAACATCAAACACACTGATTACATACAAAAATTGATACGAGAGGTAAAGGTCCTGCTCAAAAAAAAAGCTTATCTACTAATAAAAAATATTTTGTGTTTCCCCAAAAGGTTTTGTTTATGAATATAACACATGTAATAAATGCAATGCTTTAGATGAAGGGAGTGATAAGAAATCAGCCCCATGACTCACAAAATACTCTTAATAAAGTACAATAGTGTCATTGCCTAACACTGTGTTAGGAAACAAAGAAAATTCTACATACATATTCATACAGGCTAGAATAATTCAAGAAATATGATTCCACTCCCCAATCTGTTTTCAACATGTTTTATCATTAGATACGCACTCTTAGGACTTGTAGGAACTTGGTGAACTTTAGTCTTTGCATAAAAAAGTTCACCATGTTCAGCTTAGAAAATAGGTTTCAGTTTCTAACGAGTACCAGTTTTTCTTTTTATTTATGCCCTCTGTCTAATGGGACTCTGTATGTCAATATACATTTTAATTAGGAGTAAATTATTTATTATGCATCAATGATGACATAACTAAGTTTGCCTTAAGGAGCCATACACCAAAACATAGTGCTGAGTTTTTTTTTTTTTGTTTTTTTTTTACCATGAACACCATCCTGCCATTTTCGATCCATACTAATCTTTGCTGTGAATTTGCACGGTTTCATTTGCCAGTCATAAATCATTGCAAATGGCTGCCACAGCAATCACTGTGATTAGATATCTAATTGCAGTGATCCAATAACGGTCAAAAACTGAAGCTGTCAGCAAGCTCCTCAGCAATGCTCAATAAGCTTGTTCAGCAGAAAAACAGAATGTACAAAAACGTTTGTAGACTGTAGCAGCGAGCAATATCACGTCCTCCTAAAATTCAGATTCCCAATGTTGAGCTGCTAATTAATGTAGGAATGTTCAAAACACATAGGTAAAGCACTTTTGAAAATCACATCTACCCCATTCCCACACAGTCTGTATTGGTGGCAGGGGTGTAACTACAGAGGAAGCAGACCCTGCGGTTGCTAGGGCACCCAGGAGTTTAGGGGTCCAGTGAGGCCCTAATTAATGAGCAATTTCAATATATCTTATCAATGTTACTGTAAGGCGTCCTCGGCGCGTCCAAGATGGCGGCGCCCAGAAGAGGCCAGGCGGCCGTCAGACGCCAGCGTGACGCTGGCGTTTTCACGCAGCGTATTAACGCTGGCGCATCCTTTAGACGCTGGCGTCCAAAATGTGCAGACGCTGGCGCATATTCTGGCGCACGTCCTGTGACGTCATCTAGCGGGTTTTGTCGCGAAAATCCACCTATTTAAAGTCGCCAGAAGGTTCTCTCAGTGCCCGAGTATAGGTTCTTCTATCCTGAGTTCCTGGGTGCTTACTATTATTGATTCCTTGATCTTTGACCTTTGCCTGAAACCTCGACTTTGATATCTTGCTGCCTGGACCGACCTCTGCCTGAAATATCAACCACGTTATCTTGCTGCCTGGACCGACCTTTGCCTGAACTGACGATTCTTCTGCCTAAACCCTTTGTACCACGAACTGTGTTTGCCTAGTTGCTTCCTCCTTGGTCCGCACTCCAAACTGCGCCTTCGGCCCCTGACAGTTTTGGAGCCCGCAATTGAATTTGCTGTGAGGCCCAGTAACATCTAGTTACGCCACTGAGTGATGGCTCTTCCTCTAGGGTACCAACTGCACTAGCAATCCTTGATGCAGCTTAGGACCTCCACCCTGACTTAAACTGATCCTCGAGTCAGCCTAAACCTAAGGTTGATTTAATATCAAACCACTTCTAGACAGGTGCTACATCACTAATGGGAATATCCTAAACTCTGCCTCCTAAACAGCCATCCTACAGAGAAGTACAACTCCCCTGTACTCACTAGTGGTGTACTTAATAGGGAAGATGCTTTAGTGGGAACTAGTTTGGAGACCAATGGTGTTGGTTTTAAAGATCTCTTCCCTGTATGAAGCTATAGCTGAGCAGGATCAGCCTGTGGCACCAATACATTGGACAGACAATAATATTCTCTAGATAATGCAACCAGGCAGGGAGGTGTGAACCTATTAAAAATAGTTATGTATTTAATTGCACTCTATGGGGTTTACCTTGGTAAACCCCCTACAGTAATTAAACTTGTAATTTAAAAAAATATTTTTGAAAAGGTATGCACTTCCAGAGAATTAATTATAAGAAAAACACTCTCTCTCTATATTATACTTTATTTAGACTCTCCCAAAGCCCTCCTTTTATTGTAGGTTTGGCCTTACTGACTGAACAAAAGTAAGTGATCAGTGGTACTCCACTGACCTAGGGTCAATGTCCCTTTTTAGATCACCCTGAAGACCGTCCTGAGGCTACTTAGCTGGCTCCCAGCAAACTGCCATCATTGTATTCCTGGCCTTTGGACATTATATGAAGGGGTTACAGTGCTATAGCACTCTCTCCCTCTATATATATATATATATATATATATATATATATATAAATATATATGTAACGCTAATCTGAGCTATCCAGACCACAGATAGTTAATGTACAGCTAAAGGTAATGAGCATGGGTTACACTGGAAGTCTCCCAAATAGATGTAGTGTAACTATAACACACAGGCTACTGTATAGCAGAAATAGGATTAAAATGGGCGCCAGGAGGTTCTTGCCATATAACAAAATTACTTTTATTTGTCCAAGACAAATGATCCACAGGTTTACTTACAGTGGTACAGAGGCATTGGCTCACACAGAGCTGACAGAGGTAGATGTCAGGGACTTTCCTCCAGAGACAGCACAGTGACCTGGATGCTCACACTGAGAAATCACTAGACCTAATTCCCTATTAGGCTGTGCCCCTATACTACAGGCCAGTCTTGCCTGAGAGGAGAGCTACCTCCTTGCTATCCCTCCTAATTGGAGCCAAGCTGCAATTAAAAAAAAATAAAAAGGGCACAGACACAATGTAATAATAAAGAAATTGGCTTTTACAACAGGGAGTGCTGGTCTCAGAATAATTGGCGTATACATAATTACCGCGCACCCCTCCCTTTGCTGAAACTATTTGCCTTGGAGTGCGGATACTCACTTGGAAGGATATATATATACATATATATATATTCCGTGTGTGGCACTACTCGTATAGCAGGTGTACAGTGCCTGGGTGCTAACAGCAAAAAAAGAATAAGTATCCACAGAAGGCGAGCACTCACAGGTCTTAAAGATGAAAAAAAGTGAAACAGAAGTAACTTTTTATATATATATATTTATTTATATTCTGTGTATGTATATATATATATATATATATATATATATATATATATATATATATATATATATATAAACACATATACACTAGATATAAACTTATGCTACGCTTCTTTGAAAAATGTTAGATTAACCTTTCCCAAATAAACACTTCCAATTATAAATGGAATGAATCTCTTGAGAATCTTAATTCTGAGAACTGAGTGGTTTATGTAAGCATGTGATTTTATTTGCAGTCAACAAGAGATTTGGCCGGTTGTTTGCATTGCTGAGAGGATCTGACCCTCAAACAAGCCAGAGAGTCTCCATGAACTTGTATTAAGCATGCAACACATCACAACCCTGCTCTTAAATCATTTTGAATTGTAGGGATCTGTCTTTTAAAAATATGAATTTGTGTGAATGGAATAGGGTCGCTTGGGCAGGGACTGTTGTAAATGATGAACATATACAAAAGGCACTACTAATTATATAGTAGTACAGGAAGTTCACCTCATCCTTATACATCTTGCAAATGCTCAAATGTACAGCTGAATATACTATTGTGCCGGGGCTGCTTTAAAAGGGAATTGTATGTGTAAAACATTAGGGTAAGGCCACACTGGGCATTTTTGGGAGATTTAGTCGCCTAGCGACTAATTGCCTCGTCTTTGCGGCGACCAATCTCCCCAAATGCCTTCTCTCACTCTGTACTGGCTAAAATGAAAAATCGCCGGCGCTAATCACACGCGGCGATTCGTTTTCCGAAGTCGCCTCGTTAGGAAACTTCGGGCGACTTTGGAAAACGAATCGCCGCAAAGACGAGGCGATTAGTCGCCAGGCGACTAAATCTCCCCAAAACACCCATTGTGGCCTTACCCTTAAACTGACTTTCTCATAGACTTGTGTACAGATATATTTAATCTTATAATAGTGAGCTCCATTATCCTAATACTTTTTTTTTCCTGCTGCAAACAAATTAAGGTGGCCATACATGGATAGATCCGCTCGTTTGGCGATGTCGCCAAACGAGCGGATCTCCCTCCGATATGCCCACCTTGAGGTGGGCAATATCGGGCAGATCCGATCGTGGGCCCTAGGGCCCAACGATCGGATCCTAGCATTCGCAAACGGGCGGTCGGATCGCGGGACCGCATCAGCGAACAGATGCGCCCGCGATCCGACAGGATTTTTAATCCCATCCAATCGAGATCTGGCCGACTTTCGGCCAGATCTCGATCAGGGAAGCCCGTCGGGGGCCCCCATACACGGGCCAATAAGCTGCCGACTTGGTCTGTCGGCAGCTTTTATCGGCCCGTGTATGGCCACCTTTAGTTGTGAGTCCCAGATCGACAACATGGGTAATGACTGTACCGGCTAAAAATGCATATCCACAAAAATGTAATCCTACCTAGATCTAGAGAATCTGAAGTCATCTTTAATATGCCTCAGAAGCCACCCCACTATCTACCCCACTACCTATCTTTGCCTGATCTTAAGTTAAGCAACTAAATCTGAGTGCCTGTTTTTTTTATATAATAAATAATTGTTTTATTCTTCTCCCCAGAATACAGAGAGATAGAAATGAAAAGACTTGAAATGCATTTCAATAACCTATAAAAGATGATATATACTCAGTAATTCGCTTTGTCATTTTCCACTTCACATATGATTGATTGCTGTTAAACATCACTTCCCTTCTTAAGCTGGCTAGACAGATCACAAGCAAATAATGTGAAGATAAAAAGTTTGCCGGGTTTTCGACAGCAAGGTATGGTGGTGTAAGGGGGACAATTTATTTTTTCTTAAAAATAAAATAATTTTTTATATAGGCATCCAAGGGCACCCCTTTAAAAATACCTCCCTAGGCTCAGGCCCTCCGTTGCCTGTATATAAATACAGCCCTGTCTCAAACAGCAATCGTTTTTTGGCTGTCTGTGTCAGTGACTCCCATCTGAAAGATGAAAATAGGCACAATAAATAAAAAAAACTATAAAAAAAATAGATCCATTGAAAAGTTTCTAAGAATAAGGCATATTCTATAACATTACTGTGTCCGAACGGAATGTGAGGGTCTCCAAAAATACGAAAACAAATGTAAAAAAGTAGAAAATTTATTAGGACATGATACAAACTTATGTATATTCTATAACATACTACGGCAAACTACCCCTTTAAATCTTGCATTAGAGGGGCTGGATATGGATATGTAACTCATATGTAGCTCATGTAACATTACTTAAGAATCAGTAAGGTTTAGCAGAAAAATAAAAAGAATATATTTTTATAGTTAATTATTAACCTGCATAGCCAGCTAATGTAGTTCAGACACACTAAAAAGCATATTGGCAAATAAATGTATCAGTCTGACCATAAGTGAAAGTGCACAGCTCACCTACTAATGTGCCCATGAATCTTGCTTTTGAAATTCAGTAATCGAACTACACACGTAGCTGGCTTATACCTAACAAATGGCATGCTGATGCTTCTTCTGGAAGCCCAGGCTTGTGCTGATGCTTCTTCTGGAAGCCCAGGCATTAGTAAGCCAGAATTACCACCATTCCAATCCACAATGTCTAAGTATAAATGGCACAGCAACTTGCTAGTAAGATCTTTGTAACTCACACACAAGTTGTAGGAAGGCGTTCAATTGGGGGTAAAAACCAAGGCAAGTAGACAATCTCTTTGCATTTAGAACTTGGCACTTGTTTGAAAGGGGTTGTTCACCTTTAAATCATCTTTTAGTATGATGATAGAGAGTTATATTCTGAGACAATTTGCAATTGGTTTTCATTTTCTATTATTTGTGGTTTTTGAGTTATTTAGCTTTTTATCCAGCAGCTCTCCGGTTTGCAATGTTAGCAATCTGGTTGCTAGGGTCCAAATTACCCTAGCAACCATGTACTGATTTTAATAAGAGACTGGAATATGAATAGGAGAAGGCCTGAATAGAAAGACCAGTCATAACAAGTATCAATAACAATACATTTATAGCCTTACAGAATTTGTTTTTTTTTCAATGGGGTCACTGGTTGCTAGGGTCCAAATTACCTTAGCATCCATGTGCTGATTTTAAAAAGAGATTGGAATATGAATAGGAGAAGGCCTGAATATAAAGACCAGTCATAAAAAGTATCAATAACAATACATTTATACCTTACAGAGCATTTGTTTTTTTAGATGGGGTCACTGGTTGCTAGGGTCCAAATTACCCTAGCAACCATTTACAGGTTTTAATAAGAGACTGGAATATGTATAGGAGAAGGCCTGAATAGAAAGACCAGTCATAAAAAGTATCAATAACAATACATTTATAGCCTAACAGAGCATTTGTTTTTTTAGATGGGTCACTGGTTGCCAGGGTCCAAATTACCCTAGCAACCATGTACTGATTTTAATAAGAGACTGGAATATAAATAGGAGAAGGCCTTAATAGAAAGACCAGTCATAAAAAGTATCAATAACAATACATTTATAGCCTAACAGAGCATTTGTTTTTTTAGATGGGGACACTGACCCCCATTTGAAAGCTGGAAAGAGGGATAAGAAAAAGGCAAATAATTTAAAAACTATAAAAAATAAATAATGAAGACCAACTGAAAAATTGGACTTAGAATTGGCCATTTTATAGTATACTAAATGTAAACGCAATCCCAATTATCTCTAAATGATTGTGAAAAACTGTAGAATGCTAGTTCGGCTCTAACTGATGCAACAATGTTCTACTGAAAAAGACATGTGAAACATTTAATGTATACTAGAACTAGATGGGGAGGAGGAGGGGCTGTTTGTTACCTGGAGATCTTACTATGTAACATTAAGAACATGTGATGTACAGAAACTATGAGAAAACGTTAGTCAGTATTTCCACTGAAAGTATATTATTTGACTAAGGTATGAATTACTAAATAAATGCCAGCATCAAAGAGGAGCACACTGGGTGATTTAAATTAGCTAAACCAACATTATCCTCCACCCCTCCCCAACCCTGCTCAGTTGCACACAAACTAGTACCATATGTTGGGTTGTATCTTACTCCAGTGCCCCTCTATGCTCAAGACTGGATCATTCCCCTAGTCTCGAGTCCACAGGTGCCTATATATAAGTTCAGCCCTGGCAATAGGACAGGCGCCTGTCAATAGCAATAGAAAGAGAAGAAGTGATGGAAAGCCCTAAAGAAGTGATGGAAAGCTTTAGATTAAAGGGGTTGTTCACCTTTAAATTAACTTTTAGTATGGAGTGTGATATTCGCAGACACTTTGCAATTCATTTTTTATTATTTGTGGTTTTCAAGTTATTTAGCTTTTTAATCAGCAACTCTGCTGTTTGCAAGTTCACCATTCTAAAAACAAATGCCCGGTAAGGCTACATATTGTTATTGCTACTTTTTATTACTCATCTTTCTTTTCGGGCCCTCTCCTATTCATATTGCAGTCTCCTTTTAATTCAGTGCATGGTTGCTAGAGTAATTCAGACCCTAAAAAGTAGCAATAACAATAGGTAACCTTTGTAGCCTTACCGGGCATTTGTTTTTAGATGGGGTCAGTGACCCCATTTGAAAGCTGGAAAAGGCAGAAAAAGAAGGCAAATAATTAAAAATCTATAAAAAAAATGAAGGCCAGTGGAAAAGCAAGAAGCAAGAAAGGTAATTATATCCCATACACAGCTAGATGATCTGCCAGTTAATTCAAGAAACACCAAATTGGCAGCCAGCATCTGTCCTTGGAACCTCGTTGGACTGCCTGGCACAGGCACATGACCACTAAGTCTTTGATCAGTCATCTTTCCGGTTCTAATTTGTGAAATTCTGTAATCAACTTATGCTGCCAAATATAATATCCAATGGCAGCATAAAGGTCATTTATGCTTAAGATCCGGCCAATCAATTTACAGGGGCTGATAGTGACTTGGCTAATCTTGATTGAGTTGGCAGTGTATAGGCCCATATGTGGCTGAGCTTCAAATACTGATTTAGCTAGCTGGAAAATCTTTAATGAATGAGATTATTTGTACATCAGACTGCAAAACACTTGAGTAAAAGTATACGCACTTAGCAGTTGTAAATGGCCCATTTTAGGGCTCTTACACATGGGCTTTTTTAGTAGTTTGATGCTTGTTTGAGACGCAGGTTTGAGCATGCCTAAATGCATTAGCTAATTGATTCCATTATATTTTGTGTGGTTGTACTCACAACACAATATTCTGATTTGCATTGCATTCATAATTTTAAAAAAATGTTGTTCACTCCCATGTGCCATAAGCATGATTCCCATAGGGAACAATGGGAAGTATCTTTAAGTGGTTCCAAATACTTATATATTTTCTCTGATTCTTAGATGTAACAGAGGGTGTGTAGCAATTGGTCCCAGGTAGTAAAAAGGTAGTACAGCAGGCTTAATGAAGGAGTTCTTATCTATAAAGCCTCTGGTAACCTCCTTGTTGTTACACTAGAGCAGGGATCCACAGAGCACCTTGCTCTGAAACTAAATACTAAGGATTTGGTGACTCCAAACTAATATGGGCTGAAGTTTGGCAAAATCACAAACAGAATTCTGGATCTGGTGTATCCCTAATAATATAACTCAGTTCTAGCTCATGTGCATGCTGCCTTAGGGCAATGACACTCAGGGTGAAAATAGGCATTTGCATGCTGCCTTTGTAGACACTTGCTAGAGTCGACTCAAGAGTTTCAACTACTGCTAGCACTTTCAAGTCATTCCAATAGAGGACTTTCAGGTAATGATTATTTTGGGTGGTTTAGCCCAGTGTGTTTGGGCCACTAAAAAAAAATTCTTCAGGCAAAATGGCCAGAATATTTGCATGTGCCATTAAAGGAATGATTTAGTAACTTACTGTACGACAGCTAGCTGATAACTCCGGCTGTACCAACGCCTCTCCTTACTGACATGTTATGAATAGGCAATATATTATAGTGAGAGATCTGGGGAGTAGTTGTTTATGTATGACAGTGGCTAGTGGTTTACCTGATTGCTAATTAAATGGCTACTGCTATGGCATAATTATCTCCTTTTTATTATTACATTTATTTGTGTACAAATATTTAGTAGTGCTATTTTCTGACATGTTAAAGGTCAGATTTGATTTTTTATGTCTTTTAAAAGGTCATTGGATTATCTGTTCCACTTCAAGTCAGAGCTCTCATCTCCTCCACTGTTTTATAGTTAAATTAAACTAAAGACCACCCTAGACAGCAGTGTAGTAAATCTAAATCGAAGAGTCTTTCAAATAAAGCAATTTAGATAGTAATCCAGGGTGTAAAGCTAAAAAAATACCAGCCTTCCTATATTCTTGCCATTTTTTTCCTATTAATAACATTGGAATGAAGCATAAATTTTAGCAGCCAGGTGGCAACCCTAGGCCTAGGGGCGGCTGAAACAGAAATCCGGCCCTGACAGCTAATATTTTACAGGTGCTGCTGAAAAATGGATCAACTAATGTAGAAAAGTGTAACAGTTCAGAATCTGCTCCTGGATTACTCAGCTGCCAGGAAAAAAAAATGGAAAGCAATTGAAAAAAAGTCTATTTCTGGCAAACACAAAAACAAATTTCTGGCACTTTTTGCTCCGTCCATGACAGACTTATAAAGCAAATCGTTGATATGAGTGACGTCAGTCTGTCCTGCAGCAGAGGTCACACACGCTGAAGGGCATTGACTTCACTGAAGTGATATTTGTACCTCACACAAACAGCGCGTGATACTCAGGGCGCAAGTACATTATATGCGCAGTTCTATAAGCGAGGCTATTAAATACCGAGCAAAAGCTGCTCCTGACTAACAATCTCAGTGCACGGCTGGGGTTAACGGAAACGAAAAAACTATCCCATTCCCTCAAATCGGCGATTCATGCGTGGCCGGGCGAGCCACTTAGCGGGGCGGGGGCTGGCAGTCAACTGGAGGGACAATTTTCCCATTCCCGCCTCTAGCAGTTTCACCCAAAGTGCAACATTGCGCACGTCACCCTTTCGTCGCCGCCCATTATTTCCATAGGGACACGCCCACTGTATTCCTTTGTGGAGAGCGGGTACTAGAAGCTTCTGTTAACGCCGGGCTGGTGGAGTGCGGGATTGGGCATTGACTGGCTTTGCGTGTTTCGGGTGGAAAGACATCCGTGTGATAATGGCAAACTTCAACAAGGGACCAGCCTACGGCCTCTCCGCTGAGGTGAAAAACAAGGTGAGTGGTCGCGTCGCACATATCTCGTGTTACTTTGTATGGAATGTACCACTCCTCCATACCCCCTCCCCATCTTCGGGTACCCGGGGATCTAGACAGCAGCCTCTCCCATCTGGTTCTGTTAGCGGGGCGCCCAGTGTGTGGCGGCGCAGATGCTAAAGTATAATTTCCTGAAGCTCCCGGGATTCTCAAGTCCACTAACTTAGAAAAAGTTGGTGCGTGAGGGGATTTTCTGTATGTAAATGTCTCCCCATTGCGCTCGCACTGTGCAGGGAGGAGTGGGGGCTCTGCTGGAGACAATAAGGAGCTGCTGGTGCAGTATCCCAGTCGGAGCAATCTGCAGAGGCTCATTCAATAAACTCATACGGATTGTTCATGCTGCATTAAAGGGGTACAGAAATACTGTAAACCAATTCAGGAAGCTCCTATGAGCACTCTTACAGTTTAATTTTTTTTTGCATTTTCAGTAATTTCTGAAATATTTGTATAACAAAGAAATCCATTTCTCAAAAGAGCAAACAGATTTTTTTCTGAGTTTCCCAGCTGCCCCAGTCATGTGACTTGTGCCTGCACTTTAAGATGGAACTACTTTTTGGCAGGCTGTTATTTCTCCTACTTAATGTAACTGAATCAGTCTCAGTGCGACTTGGCTTTTAGTATTAAGTGCTGTTCTTAGATCTACCAGGGAGCTGTTATCTGGTTACCTTCCCATTGTTCTGTTGTTTGGCTGCTGGGGGGGGGGGGGAAGGGGGTGATATCACTCCAACTTGCAGTACAGCAGTAAAGAGTTATTGAAGTTTATCAGAGCACAAGTCACATGACTGGGGGCAGCTGGGAAATTGACAAAATGTCTAGCCCCATGTCCAATATCAAAATTGAATATAAAAAAAATCTGTTTGCTCTTTTGAGAAATGGATTTCAATGCAGAAATCTGCTGGAGCAGCACTATTAACTGATTCATTTTGAAAAAAACACGTTTTCCCATGACAGTATCCCTTTAATGTTAGTTGCAAAACTGCTCAGTGGAGCAGCGGGGACAGGTGTATCTTGGTTTTCTATTTTACTGTATATACCCTTTAAAGCCCCCACTCCATGGACAGCTTTTATTTCCTTATGAAAAGAATCATCAACGAATTCCATTAGAGAACCTTTTGTGTTGCCTTAGGCATTGTATCTGTTCCAGTTTTGCTTTGAGAAATGCAGTGAGAGGAGAGAGCCAAGTGAAACTATATAAAACTGTGTTGGATTAAGCAAAGAAAGAAATAATAAATCTGTGTAGTTGCAGGGACAATAAATCCTTATGCCATAAATATCCTTATTGTACTGTGTACTAATACTCACTGGGCTGTAAATCTAATAGCCATATGCCAGGGGCACTCAACACCATTGGATTGTCTTATATTTACCTCTTGCTTTTAAACATGAACAGAAACACGCTTATAATGTAGATATGATTTTAATGTAGGAGGCTTTGCTCTCCAACGATTATCTTATATTCCCAGCTGCTTAGCAAAGCAGTTCCCTAAAACCTCCCTTACACTGTCTGTTACCCCACAATTGCCTGATTTATGGCTAGCATGGTGGGCATCAGGGCTAGTGAGGGATGCGCTGCACTGCTGAGGGCATTCGTGGTGGTTTCTTTGAAAAAATGAAAGTATGTGGTAACAGTTAAATACTATAAGGCTCTTTGTGCCTATGGCCATTAGTGGTTGGATTATCTATAGCAGTGATGCCAACCAGTAGCTTGTGAGCAACATTTTGCTCTCCATCCCCTTGGATGTTGCTCCCAGTATCCTCAAATAGATGCTTATTTTTGAATTCCAGTCTTGGAAACAAGTTTTAATTGTATAAAAGTATAGTGCCAAGAAGAGCCTCCTGTAGGCTGCCAGTCCACATAGGGGCTATCAAATCGCAGCAGTTACTTGTTACCTCAAGGGACTTTTTCATGCTTGTATTGCTCCCCAAATCTTTTTACATTTGAATGTGGCTCATGGGTAAAAAAAGGTTGGGGAACCCTGGTCTATAGGAAGACCGTATTGCGTTAGCAACATTCTCGGAAAGACACATGCTTATTGGATAAGGGCCAAAATATAATCCTCCTGTTTTCTAAGAACCTTGACTGTTTGTAGTGGTTTTACCACCATAACCTGCCTTGCTAGATGCCTATAACAATCAAGCTTTATAATTGACACAGTCCCATTGTTAATAATAGTATATAGGTACCTCACATATGCTTTTTCCACTTATCTAATTCATCAAAACAATTTATAGCATTTTTTTCTTCTTTCATGCTTTTTGTGTCAATGTATGGTTTTCAAAGAACCTGCTTTCCATCACACACCTACATCGATGCATCTGTTGTCCTGGAACAAATTTGCTTTCTCTGTTTGACTAGGTATGCTAGTTCCTATAGCCTTGTTACAGGGTAAGTTACCTAACTGTTGGTGCTGTTCTACATGCTGCCATCCAGATGGGTGAAGAGGGAAAAGACGATGCAGAGAGCTTTAGTTCACCGTCAGGTGGATGGGGTGTTAGTTGGGCATTCCTTTTAAACTGTCATGTTGCTACTTTGAAAAGGATTCAGCTGTTAATCAAGTGGCGTAACATAGTGTTGGGGTTGTTTTTGTGCAACTAGCCTATGAATAAGTGCCCACCTCAGGCATGAAACGCGTCAGGCCTACACATGTCCTAATAAAGATTTTTTTACTTTTATAAAAATACCTTGGCTACTGCTTTACTACTGGATGGACTCTCACTACATCTGAATGCTTTGTTTTTGTGCATATCAACAATTATTATTTTTTTGTAATAAAACTCTTAACGCTTGATGAGTTGAGCCCATACCATGGAATTATAGGACGTAAGTACATAGTGTGTAAGTGAGATGGGAACAACTATAGAATGATAAGTAACATAAGAACTATTTTTTTCCTTTTCACCATTCTTGTTGCAGTCCTACATTTATTAGCTGAGTCCTTCCAGACCGGCAACTAGAGTTCTTATAAATAGACCTAAATTCCTACCTCAGAGACTGTGCAGAGGAAGCCATTTCCTGGCTAATCCAATACAAGTAATAGTGTTACAAGAGAAAGGCTTTGCATTATCAGCTATTAGCATCTTCAAAGGGACTTTAACCTTCTGGTGGTCAGTGCCTAAAAGAAATATAATGCTTTATATATAAAAGTAGATGGAAAAAGTAAAGCTAAATATGCCAGTTGTATGTTATAGTTAATATACATTTCAGCTATTGTTAGAGGTCCATGCTTTGACATAATGTAACTTTTATTGTACAGGAAATGTTGCCAGGGGCAGTCAGGTGACTTCCTTGTATTTTTAAATACAGGAAGAAACGATTTGCGAGTGCCAGGATGGGCTGCCTCTATTGCTGCTGCCATTTTGCAAATACACAAGTTACTAACAGACATCAACATTGTCATTTTTATAGCAGCAATAGCTTAAACTGTTTTTACAATAATACTAGTATTTATATCGCATTCACATATTAAACAGATTGTTCCTCATCCGTGTCAGTCGCTGCCACACTGAAGTTTCCAGTGTACAGTCCCTATCACATTCTTACTACACATTAGGGCCAGCTTCTTCGGGAAGTGTGGATAGAATGAGATGTTCAGACTCCTTGTTGATCGAGCTCAAGCTGGAATCTGTCATGACCCAGTGCTGCAAAGTGGTTAACAAAGTCATTAACATGAAGCTTCAGTTGGCCACACACACACACACACGCAATTGTGCAAAACAAATGGGTGTGGAAGCCCAAAATTCCATCCTGACTGATATCCATGTACTATCAATATCTGTTGTTTTGAGATTGTTCCTGCCAAAGCACCATATTGGCTAGCGTGCGTTGCATCGACAGATGAGGAAATGAAGAGAAGTCACAGCTCCACTTCACTTCCTACTTTAGGATCTGTCTGTCCAAACAGTGGGAAGGTAGCCACTCCATGTATGGCCCATCCTACCGTATACATCCATACAGCAAGACTTGCAGAGTTAAACACCCTCATAGCAAGAACATACCAACTGAAGGACTATTCTGTATATTATTATTATACATTTGTTGACAATTAAGCTGGCCATAGACGCAAAGATCCGATAGTATAAATCAATGTACGATCGGACTTTCCCATCTCCCGACCCTCCACTATCCATTCAGATCAAAGTCTTACCATTCCGATCAAATAAAGTAGTAAAAGAACAGATAAGCCAATGTTCTACCTGTGACGGCAATCGTAGGATAGTTATGTCTGACAAAGCTAGTCACAGTCTCCCACTGAAAATCGTACGATCGGCAATACACGCATAGATATTATTGGCAGGCGACAGAAATTGTCTAACCTGTCCGATAGACCAAACGACCGATCTCCGCCGGACGAAAAATGACGGGACTCTCCACACACGGTCCATAAATCGGACGAATCCTCGATTGCGTCTATGGCCAGCTTTAGACGGTGACAGGATGACCAACTTTAGTCTTCCTTTTAACGCTATGTAGACACATGGGTGTTCTAGGGCACTTGCTTTAAGGCTGTGCTGCACTTCAGCAGCTTCTGTACTTAGGATAGATCTCAGGATTATTGTAGAAGCAGTCAAAAATTGCTTGTATTGTGCAACATTTAAATGCGTTTTAATCATGTGAAGTATTTTGCATGCGTCTAAAATGCCCCCACCCCACTATAATTATAGTCTGAAATGTAGTACACCTCAAATGCATTTTCCAAGTACACTTAATGTGCACATAGTGTCAGTGTTCTTTTTATGAACAGAAGTTTTGAATGTATTAAAAGAAGGAACCAGGGGCACTTCTGGAGGATACAGTGTTGGCATTTTTTGCTTACAGAGATATGCTGGTGCCTTTCACTAGCCTCTGCCACTGCACTGGGGGTTGTCGACTCTAAATGAAAGTTTCAGGTTGAACTTTGCTCCATGTGAACTAATATTACTACTGGCAGTGGATGTGATGTGTGTGCCATTAGTTTTAAAGGGGCAGTGTACCCTCCTTTTTGACATTGGTTACATGAATAGTGCTTCTGCTGACTGTATCTGGCGGAAGGGAAAGGTTTGTGTTTTCTCATTGGATTTGTTTTTACCTTGTTCAGCAGGACATTCAGTTTCAGATTTTGCCTTCTTTAGTGCAAGAAATAACAAAAATCATGCATATTCCTTATTAAAACAATAGGCAAAAGGCACAAACCCTGTGCTGCTTATTGTGCTCACAAGCAATGATTCCTAGTGTTGTCTGGCCATGTGTCCTCTGCAAGATAGAGTGTAGAGGCATGCAATACTTGCGCCATTCCCTTACTTGTCATTTTAGGATGATTTGATAAGATGTAAAAGCTCTTCTTTCCCCAATGTTGCAATCTGCAAATCTCTCACACCTTTTACTTCCGCCTTGCACTTAAAGTCTGCAAAGGAAACTGAAGAGGATGAAGGAGTTGTCTGTCTGCTCAATGTTAATTAGCCTCTCCTTCAAAGTCTGGGAAAATTCAGGGGAAAAAAGTCAACTCATCCTACTCCCACCCCTTCCCCCATCACATTCCTGGGGCATTACCTCACAGTTTATGGGCAGAGGAAGCATCCAATAGTGTAGGCTCTGCATACAGAATACTCATTGTCTGCTACCAGGGGCTGCAGCCAAGCAGCAGAGCACAAAGGCTTGCTGCTGTTTTTCCCATTTCAATAACCCCTTCAGCACTGTATTTCTTCTTCTCACCTAGTGTTGTGCTTGGGCATTGTCATTCTAATTCTTTCCTGCTTTTAGAAGTGTTTTGTTTGTACGGCACTACCAGCCTTCTGTTCTGTGTTGGTTTTAAAAGGAACTAAAGCGGTTATTGATATCTAACCGGCTATTTGACCAGATATGCCTTTTGCTATTGCAGCAGGAGCAGCGCTGTATCTGTCTGTACAGGGTGACCAGCACTTGTAGAAAAACAAGTGAACACATACACGGCTTCAATAAATGACTTGACCGCACACTGTGGTTTTTGATGCAAAATGAATTCTGTTAGTCTGCAGCTGAGTGTAGGCCTCTAGAGCAAAACAAATGGAAAAGCTGTTCCAAAGTAATGTTGCAGCTCCTTCATTATCACTAATTGCTCTGTACAGGACTAATGGAAGGAAATTCAATTATTAGTTTTGTTTTTTATTTTATTTTTAATTCTTTTTATTTTAATAAAGAAACAAGTTGCAAAATACAGGAAAAAGCGGTTACTGGACATCCCAGTCCGCAATGCATATTCAGTTGTAAATAAACAAGTATTCCTGAGTATAACATGAAATCCGGAAAAGATTTCTTTCCATTGCAGCCAAACACATTGACAATTAGTTTTGTTTTTTTTATGGGTGTACACATCTAATATCTAGATTATTTTATATATTAATACAAACACTGAGCAGTACTTAAAGATGTCCATTCTCATTAGGAACATCTGGTTAGGAACTTGCATTTTAATAGGAGAATTGGGGGTGAAAGAATGAATGTCTTATGATAGTGGGAATAGTAGATCTTAAAATGAATGTGCAGCAGCTGTGCTAGTAGGCAACGTGGTTTAATTGTAGTGTTTCATTCTTGTATTTGCTTCTGGCCACATGCAGTGACTAGGTAATTTATTTATTTTAGGATTAAATCATATGCTCTTTGGTCAGTGTATGGAGCTTTAAAAGAAGCATTTTTACTAATAGCATCAGAGTGGATTTGCAATAGCCTGGCCCCACAATAATATACTATGGAGATCAGTTGGCTTGGGATTCATTCAGGCAGGTTTAAATACCCCATGTGGGGATGGAAAACATTGGCCAGTGCACTTAGATCAGGAAGTGAAGAGGAGCCGCTGCTCTTTATACAAACTATTGTACTGTGGGAAGGCAGCCACACTGGGTGGCCTATGTATGGCCCACTTCAGCCCTGAGTACTCTCAGCAAAGCCCCCCTCCCCTCCACCTAACTCCATCCCATGCAGGATTTCTGGTTAATGCATTCCTCTGCATAAGGAATGTTGCAGAGTGTTAGTGCTGACTCACCGCCTGCTTTTCAGGTGTTTCCAAGCATTTACACTATGCTTTGAATCCTTGCATAGGAAGCAGGCCCCTAAATATAAATCGACAGATCACATCCTACAAGTCAGATGAAGTTGCATGGGTCAAAATATAATTAAACTGATACAAAAATCTGATGACAAACGACATGCCATCCGATGCGACAAGCCTGTCAGAAGGGAACGCTCAGTGTCGGACTGGGACACCAGGGGCCCACCAAAAACCCTTAGACCAGGGGCCCACCCAAAAACCTATTATTCCATCTATTTAGCCTCTTTATTCTAATAGAAATAGGCAATGACCATGAAATAGGCCAAATGTTTAGAAGCAGGAGGGCCCACCGGGAGTTTTCCTGGTATCCCAGTGGGCCAGTCCGACACTTGGAATGCTGCGTCTTCATCCGACCAGATAGAATCTGATGGCGTCTGCCTGGCTTTTTTGTCATTGAAATACATCGAATGTCGAACGTAGATGCTTAGACAAAATACACCATATGACTTTATTTGATCCGACTTAACATGACAGCTATGGGGATCAAGTTTTGTAGAATGCTACAAAATCCTGTGCTGTTGCATGACAAGATTCAGCTAAAATCAAACCCACAAAATCTGATTTATTTCTCCACTGTAGTAAATGCTATATTGAGAGCAATTCTGAAACCATATTGTTAGATGTACTGATTGGGTAAAAATAAATATACGCAAATTTCGCATGACTGATCCTCTTTAAGCACATGAATATGACTTTATTGGTCAGCTATAAAGAAGAATTCTAGTTTATGTCATAGTCATATAAATCGGGGTTGTTCCTGTGCCATAGCCATAAAGATTGTATTCCACTTGACATGTCCTTTAGGGAAATCATAAATATTAATTAAACGGTTAGTCTAAATAAATAATTTAGCTAGACATTTCTTCCGTCCCTATCATCTTACTCCTCTTACAATCCTACAACTTGCACTTCTGATCTCCTCCAGAATTGTCTAGGCTGTTGTTTTGGCAGGTACATTTCCATTCTTTACTGGCACCCTCCAGTGTGGCTCAAGGAACAGTCAATTTTCTAGCTATCTACTAGAAGGATTAAACCGGATTGTCGGTAACAGTGATATTGCAATATCCATGCTGAAAATGAATCATTTTACTTTTGACAGCTAATTAATGAATACGATTATTGGAATAGTTGCAATTTCACCTTTACAATGTCCATGAGCAGTTGTTTTCTTCAGTTCTGTATAATTTCCCTTGTTTTCTTCCCATCAGATAACATTCAAATTGCCAGTGGTGAAACAGATGCAGTCTTTCCGAAGGCGACTTAAGTTTTCTTGTAAGGAAACTTCGGGCAACTTTGTGCCATTTATGTTTCACCACCAGCTATTTAAATGTTAGCCAATGGGAAGAAATGAATGGACGTTTTGTTGCCCACTGCAGAGAAAAGTTATTGCGGACAACAAAACGTCCCGTGCACCTTTACCTTAAGTGTGGATACCCATGGTCATTTAAACATGCATTCTACCTTATGACATAGTTACATAGTTAAATTGGGTTGAAAAAAGACAAAGTCCATCAAGTTCAACCCCTCCAAATGAAAACCCAGCATCCATACACACACCCCTCCCTACTTTTAATTAAATTCTATATACCCATACCTATACTAACTATAGAGCTTAGTATCACAATAGCCTTTGACAACACTAAAAAGACTTTTAATTTAGAACTAAGCAGAAGATAACCATGCTCACAAGTGCTGATTCTGGTTGACTTTATGTCTTACCTGAGAAGTTTTACCATAGTCAATGAATGGTTCTGTGTGCCGTCATTCTTTTAAGGCACTGAGCTAAGCACAGAAAGCAAGTGAGATGCTTATTGAAGCCCATTCTTTTCAGTTGTCAATGTACCCACAGTACCATGCTGAACTGCAAAACACAGGAATGAGACTACAGGAATGATTTCAAGTTTAGAACTTCTGTTAATCGCTTTGAGATTCATTAGATGACAGACTTCAAGTCGTTGCATACACTCGTTTCACATTTTTTTCCCTGCCACTCCCTTTATTATTTTCTTCCCCACTGCACACCACTATTCTTTTCATCTGTATGTATCACATTTCTTTTTCTAGACATTTACTTTAGCCAGCATTCCATAGCAATCATCTACCAACATATAATTTTACTTATCCATGTGCAGTTTGGCTCCATCTGCTGGCTAGTCTAGGTGTGTACCATATACAGTATTTATACAGTGTCATATCATTGCATACATTAGATGCCTGATTTATTAAAGCACAATGAAAACAAGAATACCTGGCCAATATTACATAAAAATATATATAACAAAAAAACATTCATAGCAAGGATTTCTTTAAAGATACAATAAGGATGAAACTTCTTGCTGTAATTGGATTAGTAACCAACTTCCATCAAAATCACAGTGGTGGAGCTTCTGCCTATAGGGTATTTTATAAAAATGAATATTTTAGGAGCAAAACTCTGTCTTCTTGCTTCTGTTTTGCATACAAATGAGGAAATGGTGTCCTCGCTCCAATAGTGATGAAAGTGACAGTAACACTTTTAATGAAAGCCTGGAAACCCCAAGGCTTTATGGTCAGCCAGTAAAGATACCACCACATTTGCCAATCACACTGGTCACCATAATGAATGTCTATGGCATGTATCGATATTTGCCAGATTGCTAGTCTAGACATGCATTAGTTGATACATTTCTCAGAAACAGCTTTAACTTCAGCCCCAACTGATGTAACTGCTGCTCAGATCAGCAACCCAGATTATAGAGTTTATAAGAAACTAATTGGTCTATAAAAATCGACATTTTCTAACAGAAAACATTTGAAAAAATATAATTATTTCTGGTATTAGAAAATGTATTGTTTTGTAAAGTTTTACTCACCATTCAAGTGTACATGCTCGCCAGTGCAAATAATGGGCAGTTATTTGTGCATTACTTACTGCACCAAAGAGCATTGTGCAGCTGTTTCCTCTGTGGAGCACATTGCTTAAAGGAAAACTATACCCCCCAAACAATGTGGTTCTCTATAAAAAGATATTGCATAAAACAGCTCATATGTAAAACTCTGCTTCATGTAAATAAACCATTTTCATAATAATATACTTTTCTAGTAGTATGTGCCATTGGGTAATCATAAATAGAAAACTGCCATTAAAAAATAAAAAAGGGCCGCCCCCTGGGATCGTATGATTGTGCACTCAAACAAACTACTTCTTAGGTCACATGAGCCAATTAACAGACAGAGTTGTGTCTTTTGCTTCCACACTTGTTACAGTTAGTTGTATTTCTGGTCAGGGGATCTCTGAGGCAGCACACAGACCATCACAAAATGGTGGCTCAAGGCAAGAGATGTAAAAGGGATGTAAAATGTACTTAAATATATACCAGTTTGATAAGATTCTTTTAATATGTCACTTATTATGATACAATCTGTTGATGTTTCAATTTAGGGGTATAGTTTTCCCTTAAAGGTGTAAAGTCAGATCTGTTTAACCCTGTAATTTATGCCTGTCATATGGAAGGGACGAGCCCTATCTATGCACAGTTTGGTAGCCTGATTAGCCCACAGTTTGCTTAAAGGGATACTGTCATGGGAAAAAAAAAATTTTTTCAAAATGAATCAGTTAATAGTGCTGATCCAGCAGAATTCTGCACTGAAATCCATTTCTCAAAAGAGCAAACAGATTTTTTTATATTCAATTTTGAAATCTGACATGGGGCTAGACATATTGTCAATTTCCCAGCTGCCCCAAGTCATGTGACTTGTGCTCTGATAAACTTCAATCACTCTTTACTGCTGTACTGCAAGTTGGACTGATATCACCCCCCTCCCTTTCCCCCCCAGCAGCGAAACAAAAGAACAATGGGAAGGTAACCAGATAGCAGCTCCCTAACACAAGATAACAGCTGCCTGGTAGGTCTAAGAACAACACTCAATAGTAAAAACCCATGTCCCACTGAGACACATTCAGTTACATTGAGAAGGAAAAACAGCAGCCTGCCAGAAAGCATTTCTCTCCTAAAGTGTAGGCACAAGTCAGATTTCATTGAATTGAATATAAAAAAATCTGTTTGCTCTTTTGAGAAATGGCTTTCAGTGCAGAATTCTGCTGGAACAGCACTATTAACTGATTCATTTTGAAAAAAAAATTTTTCCCATGACAGTATCCCTTTAATATGCCCACATTATGTGCTAGTTTGAAGGGACATAAAATGTATTTTCAAAAAGGTCAAATTGCTCTCTGAACCTTTTCGCTATTCAGTTGTTATTTTTTTCACACCTTTTTCGTCCCTCCAGGGCTTACCCCTACTAGGCTGCCCCGGCTAGCTATTTTGATATTTTCCCCCCCTTTTTAACTTGGTACATAGAGCAATGAAAGTGCTATTGTATGCCATGTTTGCACACTGCAGGGATGCTATTCTGGATATTTCACCATACGTTTTTTTCAAGTAGATTCTGATTCCAGCAATTTGTTTTAAAATTCTAAAGGCATTGTTTGTCGAGCTTGCCGCTTTTGCAAGAATTCTCTCATGCTGGCAGGCCAACCTTCACCACTAACTCACATATCATATTCTGTTGTGCTCCCAACTGATAGCCAGAGGCACCTGCAACCCCCACAGGGACAGCAAATGAGTTATTGCCTGTACAGAGAGCTGCCATATAGTTTATACACTGTGCTGAGCAAAAAATACAAGCAAATTGTTTAGTGCTCCTTTAAAAGGGAATGTCAACCCAAAAAATACTTTTTGCCTAATAAAAGAAAACATAATTCTAAGCAACTTTGCATTTTATATTCATTACACATTTTCTATGGTTTTTTAAGTTATTTGTATATGTATTGTTATTGAAAGCAGTGATTATCAGACCTGTCTTTGCTCCTTTTACTAGTGAAATAAAAGCTTAACATTTGATGCACATGGTGCAAAAAAAATCCCCAGAATATTATCAGATAAATAAAATAAATGTATAAGAAAGGCTTTTAACGTCTGCTGTTTTGGGACTAGGAATGCCTTCAAATGGACATGGAGACAATATGTATCTGTCACATCCTTTTAAGGAAAACTTCCAAAATTCCCACTCATGGCTTCAAGCAGAAAAAGTTTATAGCATTTGTCAGAAAGCCAGGGCTTGTGGGGAAATTTGAAACAGATTTTTCACTTGTTAGGTCATGTGAAACTTTTTTTTGCTGCAATGCAGAAACTTAAAAGATAAATATTATAGTTAACGAACTGGGGAAGAACTCTGCTTTTGTCTTGTATGTTTTATAGTTGCAGTAATCCATCCCTCATTTATTTAAAAATATGGCATAACGAAAAAAAAATTGGTAATTGATCCTGCATATTAAATAACATATAAAGCATAACATTATAAGATTTATTAAGAGGGCCATACACAGGCTGTTCTTTGCTGTAAGCCACTTTTGTGCCTCTGATGTCTGACAAGGGTTAAGCTATTAATTGGGAAGGCTGGTAAATGGCATCTTATCATGACGGCATTAGGCTGTAAATGGGACCTTCTCCTGGCATTAGTCGCCCAGTGAGAAATCTTCTCTTCTTCGGGCGACTAATCTCCCCAAAATGCCTTCCTGCCAGCAAGAATATGAATTGCTAGCGGGATGGCATATGAATCGCTTCGGATTTCCGAAGTTTGCTCTTGAGGCGACTTCGGGAAATGTATGCC
This sequence comes from Xenopus laevis, assembly GCF_017654675.1. Lineage (NCBI taxonomy): Eukaryota > Metazoa > Chordata > Amphibia > Anura > Pipidae > Xenopus > Xenopus laevis. The sequence goes on along the minus strand of NC_054377.1, from coordinate 97,501,710 downwards.
ATCCCACCGGCGATTTGTGTTCTTGCCGGTGGGAAGGCATTTGGGGAGGTTAGTAGCCTGAAGTAGAGCAGATTTGTCACTGGGTGACTAATCTCCCTTCTGCCTCCACCCAAAAAGCATTTCATGCAGACTGATCGTTAGCCATGGGCAGTATCATAGCCTGCTTGGGCCTAATATTTGCAAACATTTCCTTGGGGTCCCTAAAAAATGAGCAGTGCTGTATGACTCACTTTACTCATAAAGGTGGCCATAGACGCACAGAGAATATTGTAATATTGTACGAAACAAATTTTCCTACAATATTTGGTGTGTGTATGGTGGGAAAAGAGCCGACTGATATTGGCAGAAGACTTGAATATCGGTCAGCTAGTAGATCGGACTGGACGGAAAATTTTGATCAGGTGCCTTTGAAGGTACCCATACATCGGCCATTGTTAGTTCTGAATCATTAGATACAGGTAGAATTCTATTGTTTCTACCTGTATGTCTGACGATTCAGCTCTACACGTGTGTATTGAAACGAACGATCTTTCTTGGAAAGATCTTTTCAAAGAAAGATCGTAATTGTTACGTCTATGGCCACCTTTACATATGGTTTGGTGCAATGATAATTGCATAGAGGAGAGAGGAAAAAAAGGCATTGTATTGAAAAAGGTGTCCATCTCTGGTCCCCTCCCAAATCACAGTAACAATAGCCCCAATAACTGCCCTGCTCCATTGTAGCAATGGAGAAAATGCAGACTTCAGCGGGATTGACTACTGCCATAACTGCTTGACTTCTACTTCTTTCTGTATGGTGGCCATCAAGCATGATCACTCACTGTCAAATATGTCGCTGGCTGGCAACTGCTCCAGAAATTCATTGTAGCCACCCACCTACCCCACTGCTTAACTCACTCACTACTCATCGGGGGGTGTCTTACCTGGAGGAAGATGGAAGGAGCAAGTGCTTATTATATGATTGTCCCTTGGAAGTGTGGCAGTTTGTTTCCAAGTGACCTAAAATGTTCTACAAGTGGTTTTCAAGTGATTGCTATATCAGACAATGAAAATCATTTCTTTGTATGCCAATGAGAAGTTTTCTGTTTTTCACTCCCTAACTCCGCTTTTGTGAGTAATAAACTCCTGACTGCACTGTGGTGTCACAGGGATTGTTTCTTTATGCTCTTTCTTCTTCCACACAATGTGGCACAGCACAGAATAATCCACAATCTGTGCAATTGGCATACTGGTACTGTTGGAAGCATATAGTTTACTATACCTGGTACATCTGTGCTGTACTGCTCTAGTTACACCACCTCCTGTCTCCTCTGTATTTATTTTCTGCTGCTCTGAAAACAATTCTATGTCGCTGTTGTCCTTTGATACTTTGGGCTCTTCACCGAATGTCTTTTTGCTTTATGGCTACTTGACATGTTAAAAGGTAAGAACTGATGTGGTGTATGAACTTTTTTTTTTCATTTTAATTACAGATTGCACAGAAATATGACCCTCAAGTGGAAGAGGATCTGCGTCTTTGGATAGAAGAAGTGACTGGCATGATAATTGGCGAAAACTTCCAACAAGGTTTGCGGGATGGCGTCATTCTCTGCAAGTAAGGATTTGTTCTGAACTCCTGTTTTGCACAATGTAACAAAGAATGTAGCGTTTAAAGGAAATATAAAATGCACAGCTCTGGTTAAGACTTGTGTTTTCCTAGACTTCCCATTCAGTTACACCTATGTATTGTCTTCCGTAGTGTAGATCTGACTAACAGCCATAACTTTTAATGTAGTATTTGTAGAGTCTTCCTGCTATGTGGGAGGGGACAAAATGCTAGATCATTCCCCCCCCCCCCATTCAATCATTGGGAACCACCACAAGACTTGTCTAGTAGAGAGGGAATTTCCAAGTGTTTTCCCACCTGCATGCTGGGCTGGAAATCATGTGGGATTACAGATATTTTTGCCACCCAAGTGCCATTGCCGTTACAGCTGACAGCTGTAGCCCCTTCGGGAAGAACCATTACTGTCAAAATTCATCTGTAATGTGCTTCCCATTTATTAGACTATGGCAGGCAATAGATCTGTCTTCCTGGAAGCAGCTGCTGTGAGGGATTACATCAGTAGAACACTCTGTAAACTATAGCTCTAGAGCAGAGGTCCCCAACCTTTTTTACCTGTGAGCCACATTCAAATGTAAAAAGAGTTGGGGAGCAACAGGAGCATGAAAACATCCCTTGGGGTAACAAATAAGAGCTGTGATTGGCTATTTGGTAGCCCCTATGTGGACTGGAGGCTCTACTTGGCACTATACTTAGTTTTTATGAAATTAAAACTTGCTTCCAAGCCTAGAATTAAAAAATAAGCACCTGCTTTGCGGATGTGAGAGCAACATCCAATTGTTTAGTATCATTAAAACTAGGCAAATTGCATTTTTTTTTGTCAAATATCTGACTTAGCATCTTTTTTTATATTCTAGTCTCATAAATAAACTGCAGCCTGGATCAATCAGGAAGATAAATGAAGCAAAATTAAACTGGCATAAGGTAAGTACTGTAAGATAAGTTGTGTTCCTGGCTCCCCCTTTTTTACTTGTTTTGTTTGAGACCAAATGACAAATTGTATGTACATAACATTTTATACTTTATACTTTTAATATTTAATGGACCATATCCACTTTTTAACAAGCATTTGTTCACATATACAGTCTAATATTATTTCTTAATACAATAACATTTTTATTCATATCAGTGTTAGGTGCTCTATGGCTTGCATTGGCTCAATTATTCTCATTGGCACGCTGTACAAGAACAGCTCCATTTTTAAAGGAGAACTAAACCCTAAAAATTAATAGGGCTAAAAATGCAATGTTTTATATACTGAACTTGCACCAGCCTAAAGTTTCAGCTTCTAAATAGCAGCAATGATCCGGGACTTCAAACTTGTCACAGGGGGTCACCATCTTGGAAAGTGTCTGCGACACTCACATGCTCAGTGGGCTCTGAGCAGCTGTTGAGAAGCTAAGCTTAGGGGTTGTTGCAAATTATCAAGCAGAAAATGAGGTTGGTCTGTAACATAAGCTGATGCTATGAGGCTGATTATTAAATTCTGATGATAGTTGCCTTGGTTTTTGTGCTGCCATGTACCAATAATCTGTATTAATTACTAATCCGCCTTGTATTGTGAAATTTATATTGCATGTGTACTGTACAGTATATTGTGAGTGGGTCCCTAAACTCAGTAAGTGACAGCAGCACAGAGCATGTGCAGTGAATCAGTATAAAACAAGATGGGGAGCTACTGGGGCATCTTTGCAGGCACAGATCTTAACTGTTAAAGGGCTGTGGTTGCCCTGGGCTGGTACAGAAGCTTAAAACATAATGTACAACATTTCTAGCTACTTCTTTAGTTTAACTTTCCTTGTCCTTTAAAAACCATGAGGAGTGCTGTTATTATTATTATTAACATGTATTTTTAGAGAACCAACATATTATGCAGCGCTGATCTGGTCATTCCTTAATAATTATTATCAAGCACCAAAGTTTTCTGTAGCTCTGTACAATAAATAGAATATGCAGTTCCTAACTGTATAGACAAAAGTCTGTGCATCTTTGTTCTATTATTAAAGTTTTAAACAAAACATGGCAATCAGACACTTTTAAAGGAGTCATCTGCCCAAAAATGTGAGCAACTCTCCAGTGTACACTAATTAAATTTGCAAGGGACATGTAGGTTACTTTAGTTTTGTAGAGAGTTCATGTGAAGCAAGCCGACAGCACTTCTTTTCTCCTGCTCAGGCAATAAAACAAGAATGGCTGATTACAATCAAGTTTTTGCTGACATCTAAGAAACTGCTGGCACTGTACAATGACACAAACAGACATGGAGGCTACTGATTTATTCCTTGAGCAGGAGAGCAGAGAAATGCCGGCAGCTTTAGGCACTGCATAATATTCATTTAAGTCAGATAATGATTTTGGTACAAATTTGGTTATAATGTTCTATGGAAAAGTTGTTTCATTTTAACTTTAGAAGCTAATATAGATAAAATAGAGCTGCAAATCCCGTTAAAGAAATTGCAATTGAAAGCAGCGTTGTCTTTTTACGTTCTCTGCACTCCTAGCTCTGACTGCTGAAAAAATGCTGCAAGCCAGCTGATTAACTGATTGTAAATAACTGAATTGCTATATCAAATGTTTAATTAGTCTTTAAAGGGGTTGTTCACCTTCCAAACACTTTTTTATTTTTTCAGATCAGGTGTTTTAGATAATTCCCCAGAAATAGAGTTTTTTCAATTACTTTCCATAATTTATTCTTTACTGTTTTTCCAAAATCTAAGTTTAAAGTTGAATATTTGTGTCTGTGGTGTTTGTCTGGCAGCTCAGTAAACGGTCACACACAGAAAATGGAAAGTAATTGCAAAAAGTCGTTATTTCTGGTGATCTATCCAAAAACAATTGGTTTTATAAAGGTGAACAAACCCCTTTTGTGTTTTATACTGGAAATGTAAATGACTAATTATATGTATGGTTTCTATAGCTGGAGAACATTGGAAACTTCATTAAGTCAATGCAAGAGTATGGTATGAAGCCTCATGATATTTTTGAAGCCAATGACCTGTTTGAGAATGGAAACATGACCCAAGTTCAGACCTCTTTGGTGTCTTTGGCTGGTTTGGTAAGCACTTGAATTGTTATTCCTGAACCAAGTCTAATACATATTATAGGCGATGTATAGTTTCATGAAAATAAAATTGCCATTATGTTATACACCATTAAACATTCCATTAAAGGAGTTTAGTAAGATTCGAGTTGTGTTTTCCACAAAAGTTTGAGTTTTCGAGTTTGTTAAAAAAAAAAACAACTAATTTTTCGAGATTTATTATACCCAAAAAATACACCATCTAAAACCTGTCAAGATCATGTACGAGTCAATGGCAGAAGTCCCATGAACCATTTGTTAGCAGCCTGCATGATGTTTGCAGGGTTTCGCCAAAAACTTCATTCGAATTTTCGGGTTTCGCAACTCAAACTCGCAGAATCTAATTATTTCCATTCAAGTGTTTTCTTAAATAAGATACCATTCAAGTTGTGAGTTCATTTGAAGTTTGAGCCCTGGGCATTAAATGTAAGAAATGTGCAGTATAAAGAGGCCAGTGTGCAGTTTAGTGTGTATGGATGAGGAGCATATGGGCCGCTTCTCTCTGTCTGCGTTTTTTATGCGGGGGGGGGGGGGGGGGGAGAAGTGGATCTGCTCCTGTCTGTAGCTGTACTGAGATATTGGCACAAAAAGGCATACTTTTCCCTATAGCAGCAGATCCATGTGCCCTTTGCCTTTGCGGAAAAGAGGGAGTAAGAATTGGTTGGTCACTGGTGTTGTTGGAGTTGGGAGTAGCAAGTCGGGGCAGGGGGGTTTAAAGCAAAAGACAGGATTTAGCAGCAAAGTCTATGGGGGGAGCACAAAACCAAATAATCAAAGATCTTTTTATTGCAATGTGCCACAGTAGCATAGGGAAAACCTAGTGTAAAAGTGTTCTTTATACTGGGTACTATTACAAGAACATTAGTCTAGCTTTCTTTTATTTGTAATTCTGCTTTAAAGGGGACCCGTCACCCAAAAAAATTATTCAAAATCCTATTTTATCACATTATTTAAGCAAAATGAACTTTAATTACACTATATAAATTATTTGAATCTTGTTTCCTTCGCTCTGGGAATTCATAATTATAGCAAGCAGGCAGGAGCCATTTTGTGGACACTGTTATAAAGACAAGTCTTGCATCATCTCAAAATCTTGTTTGTGCACCAGAACGGGGGACCAGATGTCCATTCCCATGCACTGGCTATACAATTAAATGGTGAAGAGAACTGGAGAATGAGGGGGGCAGTGACCTCTAGGAAGTGCTGAATAGAAAGTGAAAGTATTTTCTGCCCCGCCTCTGTGCCTAAGGCTTACAATATTTGATTGACAGCTGAGATTTTGTAAATTAGTTTACAACAGCTATGAATGCTTTAATAAAAAATAGAAATTGGGTTTCATGTTTAATTTGAAAATAACTTTTATTATACAGATTTTTTTGTCTGGGTGACAGGTCCACTTTAAACTGAGCTGCTGGTTTCTCTAATCATATTATGCACTCAAGATCGAGGCTCTCCTATACCATATTCATTTATTTTTCTCCTTTCAATATAGCGTAAAAAGCTAAAAAGCCCATTCAGACTAATTTGGCTATTGTAACGGATAAAGAGCTAATTGGTTAACTGGTATATCCTCTCCAATGTTGAGGGTAGCTGATATAGTATCTATAGAACAACAACTGCATTGGCCTGTTCATTTGATCATTGCTTGCTGGATCTCTGTTAACCCATTATATAATCCAGTGGTTAAATCAGATCAGTTTGCCAGTCTGTAAGAGGTGGGCTATGCCCCATGGATTAATCTGCCACTTTGCTTCTATAGCATTTCCAAAACATCTGGCTTGATGAGTCATTAATCTAATGTCAATTCCAGGGAGAATAAAATGTTCTTTCACACACTAGGCAAAGACAAAAGGATTTCATACATCAGTGGACATTGGGGTCAAATATGCTGAAAAGCAGAGAAGACAGTTTGGAGACGAAAAGATGAAAGCTGGCCAAAGTGTCATAGGCCTACAGGTAACATGATTATTGTTAGATATTTCTTTCCCAGTGTTCTTGCTCTCTCATCTGTATTCATTTTTTATTGGCTAAATAGAAGGACATGTACCAATATAACCAACAAAGAACGGCACTCGGGTTAAAAGGCAGGTTTATTGCAGAATCCTTTGTTGGTTCTGTGACACATATTGGCAGTGGGGACGCTGGGAACAGTTTGGGGTGGTGGGTTGGAGCGGTCCCTTCTGTGTGAGTGGCATGTACCAATATAGTTAAATGAATGCACGCCATGAAGTAATTAATGCAATCAAGGAAACATTATGTAACTTCTGGGTAGGACATGAACTGTTGAAATTCCAACCTAAAATGTTGGTGGGAGGGGGGAATAACCTTTTCTGTGGGGTAAAAGTTTAAACATGTAGTTAACTGTCCGTTAATTGTTATTTCTAGATGGGAACAAACAAATGTGCAAGTCAAGCTGGTATGACGGCCTATGGGACCCGAAGGCACCTTTATGACCCTAAAATGCGAACAGATAAGCCATTTGACCAGACTACAATAAGCCTACAGATGGGAACAAACAAAGGAGCCAGCCAGGTAAGCCTTTTGTAAGCCCGACACCAGTAGGCACGTGGTATAATGTTTAAGTTTAGGAATATTTTTTCTTTAACCCATGCATTTCATTAAACTGTGACACTGATTGCCATCTTGCAGTCAGAAAGCAAATTGGAGAGGCTTTAAATGGGGTTTTTGCCTTCCTCTGGATCAACTAGCAGTTAGGCAGTACATATATATTTACTTACTTAAAGGTTTGAACTTGATGGTTGTGTGGCTTTTTCAACCTAACTTACTATATTAATAGTATAGTGAATAAAGTACCCCCTATTGTAAAATATAAGGATATTACAAGTTACCACGGAGTTCCATGACCATATAAAAGCATGAGGCCGAAGGTCATGGAACTCCGAGGTGACTTCTATTATCCTCATATTTTGCAACAGGTGGTACTTTATTTATTATAATACACAAGTTTCAGTGAGTCGTGATCGAAATTACATTACTAAGCTCCAATTATGACATCCAATGACATCAGAACTCACCGTTTATAAAGATATAATTTACAGGATATTCATGGCTCTTGTGTATTATAAAGGAAATGAATGACTTCACATTTGGTAAACCTCAATGAAGACTTTTTTGAACCTTTTTTATCTTTCAGGCTGGCATGCCTGCTCCAGGAACAAGAAGAGATATTTACGATCAGAAAGCAGTATCACAACCAGCGGACAACTCTACTATTTCACTGCAAATGGGAACCAATAAAGTCGCCTCCCAGAAAGGAATGAGCGTCTATGGCCTTGGGCGGCAAGTGTATGATCCAAAGTATTGCGCTGCCCCCACAGAACCCATCATTCACAATGGAAGCCAAGGAACCGGAACGAATGGATCTGAAATCAGTGATAGTGATTACCAGGCTGAGTATCCCGATGAATATCAGGGAGAATACCCCGATGACTATCCTAGGGATTACCACGGCCAGTACAGTGACCAGGGAATAGATTATTAGATGTATACAATGTATTCAGTATTAGTTCCTTTTATTTTATTCAATGAAAGCCAAGCTAGCCTTGTGTAATTTACTTGTCTTCCTTAAACACTACTATGCTTTAATAATGAAACAATTTGCCTTATTTACATTCCTTTTCCACCTTTTATCTCTAGTTGCCTTTTAGTGCTGAGACGGATCTTAATCTACAGCATTACCAGTAATTTCATATGAAGTAAAAAAAAAAAAAAAGGAATACTGTGAATAATGAAGGGAGCGTGTGTGTACAGTCAGTTCTTCTTTTCCAGGACGGTGCATCTATGCTATACATATCATGCAGTGCATAATAGGACCACAGCTGATTCATTGCCCCTGTTTTTATAATGTGCATCAATAGTAACTGATAATAACGGTATAGCAATAGAACTTGTAGCTGTGTAAGGCTTTGATTCCATCTTTTACATCTTCATTTGTGATTTAGATCTGTCTGCAGAATGACTTGCAACAAGCAGGACTAAGATCTAGATGTCTAGGAAATAGTTTGTTGGTATTGGATATTGACATCCTTTAACCCACCTTTGGCAGAACTGGGACAATAAATCTTTGCTTCTCTTAAAGGGCACCTATCACAGATTTCCCTATCTTGTCCCCTGCTGGTGATGTGATTATGCAAATGAAGGGCACGCACTAAGGGCAGAGGCACATTCGGGAAGAATTAGTCGCCTGGCGACTAATTGCCTCTTCTGCGGGGCGACAATCTCCCCAAACTGCCTTCCGCCTGCTATAACTAGAAAACAGCAGCACAATGGCACTCACGGCGCTTCGATTTCTGAAGTTGCCTCACAAGGAAACTTGGGGCGACCTCGGAAATCGAAGTGCCGCGAGTGCATTGGCGCAGGTGATTTTTCATTTTAGCAGTTGGAAGGCAGTTCAGGGAGATTGTCACCCTGAAGAAGAGTCGATTAGTCGCCAGGCGACTAAATCTTCCCAAATCTGCCCGTGTGTCCCTGCCCTTACTTCCAGACAGGTGGCAGCACTACTGAACAGCAGCTAACACAGAGGTTTGCTGATTTGAAAATAGCTTAGAAGGGTTGCTAAGCAACCAAGGAATTTCAACTGAGCATGTGCGAGATTTCAGAGCTGCAGTTGGCTGAGAAGATATGGGTAGGAGGAGCAAGTGAAATCCAAGATGGCTGCCTCAGTTAGAACTGCAGTGGAGATAGGGGAGATCTTGCAGAAGGAATAGTGAGCTGATCATTTACATTATACAAACAATTCTAACTGTTTTAAAAATCAGTTTTCTTGAACTTTCACATAGTGTATTTACTTAGTTAATGATTCAGTTATGATTGGTGCCCTTTAACCCTTACCCCTTCTCTTAACCCTTACCCCACACAACTGGAAATTGTTTTAGCAACCAAAACATTTCCCAGTAGTTTTTTTTTTTTTGGTGACCAGATATAGATTGAGATAGAGGAGCCTAATCGACATCATTAACTCTTAGATTGAAATAAATTGAAAGCAGGTACAAAGGGCGCTGGTTGCTGTCCATCTCATTGTGGCATCATTTGTAATTGTGAGTTCTTTTATCATAAGGAGAATGAGGCCATTTCCATCACCTCTATAACAAAACTCTAGTCCTTTTATGCCTAAACTTGAAGTGACTCCAGACAGTTTTAAAGGGTGACTACAATAACTTTCCCAGTTTAGTCTTAATGTACTTCTGACTTTACCATAGTGATAACCTTCATAATATGGAACGGTTAATTTGGGTCAGATTATAGATTTTACTTCTTCCCTTCACGTGTTGCTGCCGGAAAGGGATTATTAGAACACAAATGTGCTCCGAATGCGAATATTACGTTAAAGGGACCACATAGATGTCTTAACTTGTGCTATCATTGGGATTGAAACATTATGTTGCAGCTTCAACAGGATTTGTTTTTTTTTAAAGGATATCGCATTTACATTTTTATTGTCTTGTGCCATATTGTACCCACGTAGATGTGCTTCCGTTCTTTTTATGTGTATTTATTGCCACATTCTCAGCATAAACTGATCCCAGTGTATTTTTTTATAAATAAATTGTGATATTTTGTTTTCTTGACAGCTGCACATTTGTCCTAGTGCTTTTCTTTATGAGCAATTCTTTCATATAATGGCACGAAAGCAGAGCACAAGAGTTGGGCGAGACTGTGTGGTGTACATGAGAACTACAGCACAAATACAAGCAGATTTTCATATACTAAGGAATTGGTTTTTGTTTTGTTTTAAAGTCAGCACATGCTCAGGAAAGTGTTTGTGCATGCAACTGTCACATAGGACATACATATATATATACACACACACACACACACACACACACACACACACACACACACACACACACACACCCCCCCCCCCCCAGGACAACCCCTCCCAAAGCATTCCCCTCAGATGCCTATATAAAAAAAATATGGGCCTGATTAGAAGGTGCAGGAAATATTCTTGTATTAGAAGATTTCCCTGTCATGTAGTGTGTACGTCTCTTTGCATGAAATTGGTGAAAAGGGGTGGTTCACCTTTTTTAACTTTTAGTATGTTATAGAATTACTAATTCTAAGCAACTTTTCAATTTAATCTATTTTGTTTATAGTTTTTGAATTGTTTGACTTTTTCTTCTGACTTTTTCCAGCTTTCGAATGGGGTTCAGTGACCCCCATGAAAAACAAATACTCTGTAAGGCTACACATTTGTTATTTCTACTTTTTATTACTCCTCTTTCTATCCAGTCGCTCTCCTATTCATATGAGAAGACTTCAAAAGGGTCTCCATAGAGTAGAAATATTACACCAGGTGCACTGCCCTGAGCCCTCAGCATAGGGAGCGAAAAACCATAAATAAGTGTGGAGCAGGCACTCAAATGAAGGCAATCTTCCATCAAACAGTTAAAGCAAAGTAAAAAGATTTATTTTCTCCTTGGCCTTACGCGTTTTGTGTTACAAACACTTAATCATAGGCCTATCACAGCCTATGATTAAGGGGCATACTTATCAAGGGTCGAATTGAAAAAAACTTCGAAATTCGCAAAGACCAACCAAAATTAAGTCAAAGATTAATTTTTTTTGGGCGAATAGGTCAGTTTTCGATTCAATAGGTCTGTATTCGGATTGTACGAATCGAATAATAGTGCATTCAATCGAATTCGATTCAACATTTTTCCCAGAAAAAACTTTGATTTTTCAAAGTCCACCAATGGACTCTAAATAGTTTCTAGGAGGTGCCACATAGGCTAAAACAGGAATTCGGCAGGTTTTAGATGGCGAATGGTCAAAGAGACAGTAGAGGGCAGATTTATCAAAGGTCAAGGTTAGGGATTGGCGAATTTGACCCGTTTCGTTTCTCCCAATAAAGTCTATGGGCGTCAAAAAAAATTTGTTGCGCAGCAACAAATTTCTTTTTTTTACGCACGCCACCATACAAGTCTATGGGCGTCATTTTTGCGGCAAAACAAGGCGAAAAAATTCGCCCATCCCTAGTTGAAGTGAATTTTCGAATGAAATTTTTTTTAATCTCAAGCTATTTTGGATTTGAAAAAAAATCAAAAATTCATAAAAAAAATCTAAGAAAAACTTCAAATCAAATTCGATCAAATACGCTATTTCTTCGATTCATACGATTCAAATTCAGCCAAATACGGACCTATTCGATTGAAATCGGACCTATACGACCCCCAAAAAAAAACACTTTTAGACTTAATTTGAGTCACTCTTTTTGAATTCGAATTTCTGAGTTTTTTTCAATTTGATAAAACTTGATAAATATGCCCCTAAGTGTTTGTAACGCGAAACGCGTAACGCTGAGGACACAATCAGTCTTTTTACTTTGCTTCAACTATTTGATGGAAGATTGCCTGCTCCACACTTATTTTCAGTTTTCCGCTCTCCTATTCATATCCCAGTCTATTATTCAAAACAATGCATGGTTGCTAGGGTAATTGGACCCTAACAGCCAGATCACCGACATTGCAACCTAGAGAGCTGCCAAGTAAAAAGTTAACTAACTAAAACCAGAAATAATCGGAAATGAAAACCAACTGCAAATTGCCTCAGAATATGACTGTACATCGTACTAAAAGTTGATTTAAAGGTGACTACCCCTGCAATGGCTTTCCTGCTGTAAATCCTTCTAGCATGCCCACAAATAAATGTTTCACTAGTGAAATGAAATGTAATCCTGAACCATATCCAACATGCATTCATTTTGAATTTGTAGTGTTTTCAAGGTACTTGAAAATGTATTTGCTAATAAAAGCAGTGTTTGTTTTATCCATTTCTATTCTCTGCTCTGGTGGTTCTGCCTTTGCCAACAATGAAGATTTTATTGTCAGTCTGAAAGCTGGAGTGCAGGAATGCTACTGTTATATGACCAGTCAAGTATTAATCATGTATGGACTGTGCAGTAGAAGCAACAAAGAAACCCTGTACTCTTTGACTTGGCTGACAAAAATGAAAGCAGAAAGAGTCCCTATTTGCTATTTCTTGCACTAAATAGGCCTGAAACTGGATCATGCAGACGTCCTGCTCTTACAAGCTGGTTAAAACAAATGAGCAGCCCACTGAGACGGCCTCTGTACAATGATAAGCAAAAAACATTATTCCCCTACTACAATGTCCTCTCGCTATTGCCCTGCTTGCTTGGACTGTTTATGTTGCAGTGTGATGTACAGCTCCCATGAATCTGCTCATGAAGAATGTTCACTCACTTTCATGAATCCCTATTCCCATTAGAGAGTGCACAGAATATGCTAGTGATGAAGAATGCTCTGTTGCCTGGACTCAAGCTATGAATCTGTATGGCTGGCTGTGCAACTTTTGAACTTCTATGGAATTCTTTGTCTTATCTGCAGTCACATTTCGAAACACGTTAACGGGCAGATTTATCAAGGCTCCAATTAGAATTTTGTTATGGTCAAAACTGCCAATTTCAACTAGGTTCAACCAGATTCGATTCGAGATTTCAATTTTCGAGATTTATCATACTCTGGCCCTTAAAGGGGTGGTTCACCTATCAGGTAACTTTTAGTATGTTATAAAATGGCTAATCCCAAGCAACTTTTCAATTGGATTTCATTTTTTTAATTTTGATAGTTATTGAATTATTTGCTTTCTTTTGTTTCTTTCCAGCTTTCAATTGGGGGTCACTGACCCCATATAAAAATCAAATGCTCAGTAAGGCTACAAATGTATTGTTATTGCTACTTTTTATTACTCATCTTTCTATTCAGGCCTCTCCTATTCATATTCCAGTCTCTTATTCAAATCAATGCATGGCTGCTAGGGGAATGCAAACTGAAGAGCTGCTGAATAAAAAGCTAAATAACTCCAAAGCCACAAATGATATAAAAATAAAACCAATTGCAAACTATCTCTATCACTCTCTACATCATAGAACCCCTTTAAGAACTTGAATTTGACTATTCTCCACCTAAAACCTGCCAAATTGCTGTTTAAGTCAATGGGAGACGTCCAGGGATCAGTTTGAAGTTGTCTGCAGCCTTCCTAACGTCAATTTTTTTCGGAGAGAAAACTTGAATCAAATTCAATTCAAGTTTCGTGTCGATTTAATTCCCCCAAGTTTAAAAAATTCTAATTTTTTAATAAATCTTGATTGGTTGAAGTTATGGGAGTTTAGGGGCGTTTTTAAAAACTTTTTTACATTGCATTTTCTTTTCTGTTTTTACATTTCGTGTAACTGAGCATAAGGCTGTGTTATCTATGGGTTTGGCAGCTGGTGCTGCTGAAGTTGCAGGTGACACTTGGGTGCAGGTCTGGATTTTGAGGATGACATTTTCTAACCTGCCTGAAACAGCCAATCTGTATGGAGCATGAATATCTGTTTGGCAGCCCCCATACTATATTATTGGTATGTGTATGGCCAGCTGAAGCCTGTGCTGGGTCAGAGCAGAAAGTGACAAGCTACAAGGGTCATATTCAGCATGATGCTTTTACATTGGAAAATCCAGTGCTGAGCCAAGTGGGCCTGTCTATTTGATATCTGATCGAAAGTGGCTCAAATATCTTTTGTACACAATTAAAGACCCTGTTTGACATGGAAGACAACAGAAAAAAGATCCTCATCTAACAATTCTTTGTAGTCCCACAGTATGATCTGGCCATGGGCCTCCTGGCTAACAATAGCATTAGCCCCATATCCCAGTTTGAGCCAGTGTGTGTAGGTGGCCACATTAGGTAGAGAGCTTACCTTGCCAAACTAGCAGATGTGTAAGCAGGACTGTATTTAGGTTCCCTGGACATCAGACCTCCACCAATCAGTTCTCCGCCATCAGATTTGCCTGCATGAGTCCACTACCCCCTTAGGGTCCAGCCACACGTGGGAGATTAGTAGCCAGGTGACAAATCTCCTCTTCTTTGCGGCGACTAATCTTCCAGATCTGCCTTCTGCCGGCTAAAATGAAAATTGCATGGGGGCGGGCACTCGGAGAGCTTCGTAATTGCCTCATGAGGAAACTTTGGGCGACTTCGGAAAAGAAGTGTTCCAAGTGCCATCTGGCCGGTTCTAGATTGTAGCTGGCGGGAGGCAGTTTGGGGAGATTAGTCGCGCGAAGAAGAAGAGATTTGACTCCTGGCGACTAATCTCCCTGAATCTGCACGTGTGCCCCGACCCTAAAACTGCCACCCTAAGCACTGACCCTTAGCTGCCTAAAGAAAATCTGTCCCTGGGTATGAGGCCAGCTTAGTCCTTCTTACTAAGGGAACATAGAGGATGCAAGGATTCTGGAAAACCTTGACAGAAATTACAAGAAATCATTTCACAATCTGTTGCTGTGTTTTTGAAAAAGAAAGGGTTAAATTAGCAGTGTGGATTATCACTCGCCAGACTATATAAAATATGTATTTTTAATCTATTCAATTCGTATACTCGTTCATCTGAAAGTATGTTCGCAGTGAATGAATGGGTTACAGTTCCAGACAAAAGCTAGCAAATATTCCTTTCACTCAGCCTCATTTAGATAAACTGAATAAATATACAATTTCCCTGGCCGTGTAAAACACCATGCACATATAACACATTACTGTACTCAATGGGAACCTTGTAGAAATACTACTTGAGGGCCAGCAAACAACAATAGTAAAAAGCACTCACAGGGATCAGCTTTGAGATAGAAAGGGTTAAACTTGCTGGATGTGTGTCTTTTTTCCCCCCAACATCTGCTATGTCACAACAACATAGAGTTTTACTGTTTTTGTCACACAGGTGAAATTCCTCAGGAGAAATCAAACCAGTCCAAGCGAAAGGTCATATTATGTGATGCACATGTTGTACTTATAGACCACATACACTGCGGACTATTTGGGCAGCTTTCAAGGTGGATTTATCCCAGTTGCAATAGCTCGCAGGTCTTGCTCTAAAGAATCAAACGTTGGCCAATCAATCTCAGCAGCCGATGCCTTTGGGCATATCCTCTTCACTTGTAGGACAGCAGTAAATATGTAAAAGTACAAGTTTCCAGTAAAAGCAAGTTAGTCTGCCCTTGATAAGGCCTGTAGTTCAATCCCATCGTCCCCATTCTGTTGTGACCTGTTCTTCAGTTTGTCTGCTTCTGTGTTGGTCTGATGAATTAATGCCTGCAAAGACACAGTAGTTACTGGACATTTCCATATAAGCAGTCTGAGACATGGGGAAGGATGCAGAATGTGGCAGCTGAAAAGATGAACATTCAGGGTATGGTTACCAGCGACCTGTTTATAAAGGTATAGTATCCATTATACAGTACAGTTGCCAGTTGAGTATAAAAATGTAAAAAAACAACAGAACAAGTGCATTGCTTATTAATAATGAAAGTAGGGATGCACCAAATCCAGGATTCGGTTCGGGATTTGGCCTTTTTCAGCAGGATTTGGATCTGGCCGAATCCGAATTTACATATGCAAATTAGGGTGGGGAGGGAAATCACATGACTTCTTGTCACAAAACAAGGAAGTAAACAAAGTTTTCCCTTTCCCACCACTAATTTGCATATGCAAATTAGGATTCGGGTTTAGTATTAGGCTGAATATTTCACAAAGGATTCGGGGGTTCGGCCAAATCCAAAATAGTGGATTGAGTGCATCCATAAATGAAAGGATGAAGCTGGAATAAAATTGTCTAGGCCAATGCCGTCCAATGGTGAGTGCAGCTCTTCATCTCTGTATTGGCACTATAAATGACACAATCCTATCACAATACAATTCTGCTCCATTTGAACCAATACATGGAAGACGTTGAACAGCACTGGCACAATAATTCCCTGCATTGATATTAGTGCCAGCAAACAACAGAAATATTCATACCTTAGCTAACCTGGCCATACACCTCAAGATCCAAATCAATGGATATCTGTCCAATTCATCCACCCACACATGGGGCCAGATCAGGCTGATGCAATTGCTGGCCGGAGGGTCGGTAGACGGATCCTATTACAAACCTACAGACACTTCTCTATCAACGTGCCAATGACATCCTTGCCCAATGGATAGTATAAATCTGCCCAATAGATATTATACAGTCACCTTTACATAAGGTGAAAGAAGGGTGAATATTGACCTGCAAGCTACTGTAGTTTATTTCTTGATGTCATCAATTTCACAGTTGTAAAAACCAACACACTACACCCTATCACAAGAACTGGACTTCTGGCACCATATATTTACAATATACAATTTCTTGTATATCTTCTTTTCCTAGCAGATGTATTAGACCTCACTCAAATAACTGATTCCAGTACAAACAAAATCTAACAAAATAACTGCACAAAATCTGCATGTAGAGATACAGGATGTCTCGTGCTTTTAATAGAGTGAGCTCTAATACATCTTCTAAGCAGAAAGAGTCCCCCTACAAGATCATTTATTTGACACCCGACTGCTGAATGAAAACAGAATGAAGAGAAACAGATGCTGAGAGAGGGATAGTGAAGATAAATTGATTATTTCAGAAACAGTACAGCATTTTTAATTGATTGTATTTAGAAAGTTTCTTATTTCAGTATGCTGAAGCTAATATTACAATTTAATTTTTGCAATAGTTCCCCATTAAAGGCTCTGGCAAGCAAGGGGTTAAAACACCCTGCCACATCTATTCATCTTTGCAAACACACCATTGGATGCAAATTAATAACATCCGCTCCTCCGTCTCTTGAGCTGTCACTTAGGTGTAACCCCCAGGGAAGACTTGATGGGCCCTTGGAGAGACAAATAAGGGAAGTATGGGTAGCCGGAAGTGGCCAATATTAATGTTCATGTGGGTGGGTGACATTTACAGAGCATATCATAGAACAGATAGAACAAGCTTACTGTACATACCATTAGGTCCTGTTCCATAAAATAGGGCTTTTCTGAAGACCCATCATTTGTCTCAATGTCCACAGCATAACAAAGGAACAAACTGTGTATTACGGTTTCAAATAGAGACAAAAAGCAATGGGCAACCAAATAAGCGAAGAAAGCAACCAACAGCAAAGGGATGGCCCAAACATGAAGCTCCCGATGGTAGTTAAATGCCATTAGTCCTCCAAATACTGTAAAGCAAACAACGAATACCTGCAAAACAACAGCAAAAAAAATGAAACACAGTTTTAGTAGCATTTTCTAGTAAACATTCAGACCCTTCCCCAAAGCAGGTCCTTACCTTGCCCAACAACATAAGGAAAACACCGGAGAAGTTCAGAGATGAGACACGAGGAGGATTTTTTGCCATGATACTATAGGCATCACTTGCTGATGTACAGAACGGAGTTCCATTTATTATTGATGCGGTGTAGGCATTCTACATATGGGCAAATAATTAGACATTTCATTAGCTGAATACAGGTAGGGGACCTGTTATTCAAAATGCTTGGGACCTGGAGTTTTCTGTAATTTGGATCTCTGCTAAAACATCATTTAAACATGAATTAAACCCAATAGAATTGTTTTGGCTCCAATAAGGATTAATCGTATCTTACATGGGATCAAGTACTATGTACTGTCTTCTTATTATGGTAATATTTTTTTAAAAATTAGAATTATTAGATTAAAACGGAGGCTATGGGAGATGGCCTTCCCGTAATTCGGAGCTTTCTGAATAACGGGTTTCCGGATAACAGATCCTTGACCTGTATTATTAAAATAGCCAATAATCAATGCCAGAGATAGAAAACACAAGCAGCATGGCATAAGCATTGTTTGGTTTTGTTTGCCATAAAGCAATTTATTCTTGTCACAAATGTCGGAGGAATATTTCCTAAAGTTCTGGATATTTTACAGGCTGCTCCCAGTACAAAGTATGTTTTTTTCCAGCTTTCAAATGGGGGTCACTGACCCCATCTAAAAAAATACTCTGTAAAGCTACAAATGTATTGTTATTGCTACTTTTTATTACTCATCCTTCTATTCAGGTACTCTCCTGTTCATATTCTAGCCTCTAGAATTCAATGCATGGTTTCTAGGGTAATTTGGACCCTAGCAACCTGATTGCTAAATTTGCAAACTGGAGAGCTGCTAAATAAAAAGCTAAATAACTCAAAAACCATAAATAATAAAAAATGAAAACCAACTGCAAATGGTCTCAGAAAATCACACTCGACATCATACTAAAAGTTAACTCAAAGGTGAACAACCCCTTTAAGTAGAAAACTAGAAACAGGCTTCTATGGAGAAGATAGTTTAAAAGTAAAAGTAGTTTAAAAGTAAAAGTTGGATCTGTCCCATATTTTAAGAAATTATAATATTGGGTTTCACCCTATATGAGGAGAGAAAGTTTAGACCATAATAAATTCCACCTTTTAAAGAACCACCTTTTAAAGAATTTCAATCCACATTGGAGCCTCATAACCTTTATGTCAATCTGCTAATTGTCTTAAATGTGCTGCTATGAATTCATGTTGTAAATTAAGTATGACAAGACCACCTGTATCTCTGATTCCTGGAAGCTGTAGAAAAATTGAGATGGGTTTCTTACCATTCCACACTAATTTGTTACAGGCTTTTTGTAAATGTTTTGGTGGGGTAAAAGGGAGAAACATAAATAAGTATAATAAACTGGAGATAGCAGACACTTACTTAAAGCATTAACAATGCCCAAGCAAGATAAATAGATTGTACTCCATCATGTCACTCAAGTGCTTCTGGGATATACTTTTTTGCCTTGTGCTAAAGCACTATAATCAGGGCATTTCAAGGTATTGAATACTTTTACATTGCCATTTAAAGTGGACGTTAATTTCCAACAATTTCACAGTATGTGCAGGGAGATTAATGTTAAAAAACTCAATTTGGATTAACCTTCAGGCAAAATCAGTACCATCTGCTTACAATGTGCAGCGGTAATCAGAGGACCAGTGATCGTGTCATGATTGTATGGCAATGGCAAGTGGTTCTATGGCAAGGGTAAACAGCAGCTGTGACAATGGACATCCATGCTGTGCGCCCCAGCCTACAGAAAAGTCTGACGATACAAAACTCATGTGGTGTACCTGCTCCCTAGGAGATTCATACAGAGCCAATATAAGGAATGGGGAAGAATAGCCATATTTTTATAGAGCCCCTAAGAAATACTTTCATGGTATTGTTTCAAAAGCTTTTTCTAGATTAAATAAAACATGAAGCTATTTACTGTTGTGACTTTCCTTCTTCAGAGACATTAAAAAATACAATAAAGACATTATAAAAGACAACAATAGGACAAAGTTAGGATACTAGGAGAAAGCCAAAAGTATATATACAAACAGAAGGAGAGCATGAGAGAGAGAGAAAAAGAAGATCTATGAAATATTTTTATAAGACACAGGGCAGAAGTTCATTTGCTGCTTGAAAGTCTCATTTTGTGTGTCCCCCCCCCCCGAGTCACTAAGTCTGCTGCATAATGTTTCCCTAGGAATAAAGGGTACAACACAGAAAAGAATAAATAAGAAAGTGATAGCAAATGCAAAGTGAATATATATAGGAAAAAGTAGACAGGAATAGTAGCGATGATAGTAACACTGAAATGGAAAAGTGACAGGAAATAATGATGGGTATAAAAACCATAAAGAACCATGAAGCCGAGATTATGAAAACAAAAACAACAAAACCATTTCACAAACTGTCACATTTGTGTGAATTATCATATGAAAAGGTGTATGCAAAACCAATCATATCTAACATCCCGACAATTATTGTGCTCTCCTTCATCTAATTTTCTCAATGTCTATTTTCTACTAACTACCATCATTTTCTTTTGTTCATCTCTCAATGATTTTTCCTGCTTTCACGTGATCCCTTCCCTCCAGTTCCTGCGGCAAAAATACTGCCCAATAGAATGCCAATCTGAAATATTCAGGAGTCTGATAGCATGCCCATAAGAGCTTTCAATCTAAAGGGTAAATTCCATCAATTTCTTAGTTCAATAGTAAGTTAAAGCTATGAATGCGGTCACACTTGTGGAACTGCCTCACAACTGTCCAGTTCAGGTACAGTGTCATCTGAAACTTTAGGAGAAAAATAGTGTATTGCTGAGATTCAGTTTTTTACAGTCCAAACCATGAGTATTTTTCAGGATGCCCTATAAAAAACCCTCCATGCACCTGTTATAGGTTAGCTCCTTGTTGAACACTAAACTGTGCCTTATGTAGTTTAAATATGAAATGGAATTATAAAAAAGTGGGGTAATTATGTAACGGAATTGCTCTTCAAAAAATGTACAGACTTTCTTTCCCAAATCATTTAACACATGCCCTTCAGTTCTCCACCAGTTTGACCCTTGGTATTTAATCACTGATCCCATAATTATAAAATGTAGCAACCTGATGCTTTTTTTTAACACCTTTCTCTGTTCTAACGTAGCCAAGAGTTTGTTGGGGTGGCTATCCCTGTGTAAAATACAAATAGCTCTACATGTATTTATCATTGTGGGGGAAATGAAAAAAAAACATTCCAGAGGTCTATAAAGGCCTTCTCACAGTAAGCTTAGAATATATGTCGGGCTTTAGGGATATGCTTAAGTCCCAGAGGCAATAAGCCAAATCGTTCCGAGTGGAGCTTTTTTTGTTTTTAGGACAAGCTTGCTGGCCCACAATAATGACTGCTTTGTGCAACAGCTGAATTCACCCCTCAGTTTAGGGATCCACTGTAACAATATGACTCACATGAAAGTGATAACCATAGCAACGCAGACTTGCTAACCAACCCATGGCTTTTCTGGGATTGAGACTTTGCTGCTGGAGGAGCCTCTTGCCATGAAGTGCCAGCCCACAGTCTTTAACCCTCTTGTATTAATGAAAACTCTTCCAGCAAAAAAGAAAAAAACATATAACTGCAAAGAGATCTTAAACCATTAAAAAAACCCAGTGGATTCAGAAAGGTTCTTATGTAAGAGAACTAGTAGCACCAGAATAATCTGAATTTTGCAGGCTCAAATCCACAGGGCAGTACATGGTGAGCCATGGACAAATATACACTATACTTCCAGCTTTGTTTTCTTTTCTCCTGGGTTTGGAACATTTTTTTAATCAAATTTTTAATTGATACATTAAGAGGCACATTTATCAAAGGTTCCTCGAAAAAAACTCAAGGAAGGCTGCAAACCTCCCTCCCATTGACTTACAGTAAACACCAATTCGGCAGGTTTTAGGTGGCGAATAGTCGAATCTGTTCTTAAAGGGCCAGAGTATGATAAATCTTTTGAAAACGAATTACAATTTTTTAAATAACTCGAATAGAATTTGAATAACTCCCTAGTCGAATTTGAGAGTTTTAACCATAAAAAAAAAAATCGAAAATTTGAATTCGAATTTTCAATTCGACCCTTGATAAATCTGCCCCTTAGAAAAATCATCCTAGCACCTGCAAATGGAAGGCCAGAAATATAACCCGTTTTAACACAAGGGGGGGTTATTTATCAAGGTCCGAATATCCGAACCTCGAATAATTTGTGGTTTTCGGAGGAAAATCCGAAACCCCGACATCTAAAAGCTCTCAAGGTCCTGTATAAGTCAATGGGGAAGGTCCCAGTGTCTGCGCTGATGTCCATACAGATATCTGATGAGTTTGTGGTTTCTGCGCAAAAAACTCTGCTCTACGATAGTTTTGTATCTACTATACACACACACCATAGACTTCTCAGCTATATCAAACTGGTCTGGTATCAGCAGAGCAACTGCATGAGAGACTTATGTAGACTGATCTGTACTATCCACCCACTGGAAGAGCTGATGGAATACAATGTTAAATAGCAGGCCAATGAAAATCTTGATTGGCAGATGTCCCCACAAACATACAGTACTTAACATGGTTATCACTCAGAGAGAACCTTGCCTCAGGGGTGGCAAAAAGCAGTGCCTGGTAGCTTTAAGTGATTAATTTCCAGTTCTTAAATGTATTTCTTCTAGTGCAGAGACTGTAACTGTGATGCACCCCCAGACCTCCTCCAGCACTGGAAAGGGGTAAGTGTGGGGGGTGAGATGGGGCAGCATTGAAGAAGCCACCACAGTGCAGTATGCCCCCTGTATAACACCCATATTTTACAGTGAGGGTGCATTATTCACTATATAACTTTATATATTTTGCAAGGACTTGTCTCCAGAAAGTTTATATTTTAGTCTACTAAATGTGCCCTTAACATATGAATTCCTTCGTTTTCACAAACACCACTGACTTTATATATGCCTATACATTTACCATACATTGGCCCATAGGTCCAGTAGTCTGAAAAAAAAGTCTGTGCATGTTTCCTCATCATTAAATAATAAGGAACGCCCCTTTATTCACAATGAAGTCTCACAACTATACCTGATCTAAGTATTTCAAAAACTTCTCAAAGCAGAAGGAACAGCTGGCACAGCACTTGAGACTCCATCTGGTACACACATTGTCCTGTAAAAAAAATACATATTTTAAACAGGATTTGTTTTAATACAAATACAATACACATACTGCTAGTAAGGACAGACCATTTTAATCACACACTTTCCTGTGATAGTAGGTTTGCTACTACACAAAGATTGATGAACAGAATGTCTTTTCCCACAAGAGAAAATATGTTGCTCTGGAATAAAACCAACTTGTTTACCAGCTGCAAGAATCTGCAGAGCAATAACCTCAGTTACACTGCCAAACAGGAAACCACATTAGCAGTGACATTTATGAACCGACACAAAAGAAAATTAAATTTTTATACAAAAACAAATCACTGACAAATCCCCAATGTCATGCTGAGAATAACACAGCATAGTTTCACTGCAGTTTAGTGCATGTCGTAACAGAGGCAAAGACTGACATGTCTAGTAACCCATGGCAACCAATTACGGGTCTATAACTGCTTGGATATTGAAAGCAAACATCTGCTCCCTGTGGATTATTAACCCCTCCTCAAACTGTGACCCTGTAACTTTATAACCCCCTATTAGAGAGAAGAGATAATAATGAATAAAGGTAAAACTCCATGTGAAACATCAAGGACAAATCAAACATAAAATAACTTGCCTAAATACCTAATCATCACTGTCTAATTGAGACTTTTCATGGGTCAACTTCCTATGATACGCCCAGAAGTGAAAGTACTTTCTCCTGGGTGATTCCCATAGGTGATGGGGGTTGTCAAAACGATCTGAAACTATTCAATTTACAGCCAACTTAAAGATGAAATTAACCTTATTCATTATATAATCATATAGATTTATGATGTTCTTACACTGTTTATTATTATTATAATGTTGTTTTTTTAAAAAACTTGTATATTTACACCAGTAATGCCCTATCATTCCTGATCTTAATACAACTGAGAATATGCGGCACTATTAGAAATCAAAGGTGCACAAGCATCTAAATAACTGGAAGCAAATCTGCCTGTAAGAATTGGTCAAAATCACCCCCGAACAGTGTGAAATGGTGGTATATATTTAGCACAATATGTACTAAAACAAAACATGTATTATTGCTGCAGTAGAGACTGCATACTTATGCAAACAGAATTTTATTTTCTTATTTTGTTCCAACTTAGAATAATGTCTCAGTGGACAGTGTTACTAATGTTTCAGTATTTTGAAATAAATTTATCATAAAATTCAAGTAAGAAAACTGAGGGGTGCTGTGTTTGTCACTAAACACTGGATATTTTATCTGGTGCTTATTGCAGAGTACAGGGGGAGCAAGAGCCTTACTGGATGAGTACTAAGGGGAATACTTTTGTGCCCCTTAATGATCTTGCACTTGCGTTCCCAGGGTCATACATTTCTAGATAACTTATTTAAATGCTACAATATTTTTTCAATTGAGAACATATATTTTTGTTTGCTTAAAGAGGATGTCCAGTTTTTAGCAAAATAAAATATCTTCCAAAGTAAAACCAAAAACAGCTTGTTTTTAAGTTATTAACAATGCAGGTATGCTCTTACCCTCATCATCAGAGGAGAGAAAGACTCACACAGAGGACAGCGGATTCCAGTTCTACTGCACATTCCCTTGCTGTCCACATTCATTTGCACTTCATTAATCCTTCTGGATTGAAATACCAATGAATGAACAGCAGTGCTGAATGTGCTACTTAACCTGCCCTCTTTCAATCTCTGGATCTGAGTAGTGGAAGGGATGCTTGGCAAACCCCTGCTTCAATGGGGAGAGTCAAAAGGACGAAATGGTATTTGATTTCAATATTATTATCTTATAAAGGAACCATTTTTGGGATGCCCCATTGGGAAAATGTTTATTTTGCAAACTTTGGTAGGACTCTGCAAAAAATGAGCATCCCTTTTAAGTATTACATATCAAACTAGTCACCTTCACCAAACTAGTTATAGCAACCCTACCATATGAATAGAAATTCTCTAGACATAAAGTTAGCAATACATATTAAAGTATTCATGGTCCTGCAGCAAACATACCTGTAGTGCAGTGATCCCCACCCAATGGCTAGCAAGCAACATGTTGCTCACCAGTGCCTTTGATGTTGCTCCTAGTGGCCTAAAAACAGGAGCTTATTTTGGAATTCCAGGATTGGAGGCAAGCTTAGTTGCATAAAAAACCAAGTATACTGCCAAACAAAACCTCCTGTAGGCTGTCAGTCCACACAGGGGCTACAAAATAGCCAATCACAGCCCTTATATGGCACCTCCAGGATCTTTAGTCATGCTTGTGTTGCTCCCAAACTCTTTTTACATTTGAATATGGCTCATATAAAATGTTGGGGACCCCCCACTGTAGTACATAGACTGCTTGGACATCTGTTCATCTGGTTCATAGGCCAAAGGAAAATGCTTCTGCTAGGGACTCAACAAACATGCTAACTGCTGTCCTCAAACACCATACCCTGTTTATTATTACCAGTTGCTTTGGCCATATACTACCAAAAGGCAGACCAGCTTTACAAATTTTAATATCTGACTTCTCTCTTATACTGTATTGCCATGTGGAATTCTATAAATGATAGACTTACTTGCTTGTTGCTTAGCAGTTGAAAAGTGTAGAGTAAAACCATTCTTGGGATTCTCAGTAGTGTTATTAGAAAGGATCCAATAATTGCTGTCCCAAGATGATACCAAAACACAAGTGATAATGAAGACAAGATTGGGTGCCGAATTTTGTTCTTATCTCTGAAAAAAACATTGCATTTTACATAAAAAAAAACACAAGATTTCTGGAATTTGCACGAGTTGGACCAGCCAAATTCCTTACCCAAAGTAAGCCTTCAGGATTTCATATTTTATCATATTGCCATTTTTTTTGTGCTAAATTCTGCTGCTAGATGGTGCTAGAGTGCAATTCTTTCAGTACATTGCTACAAGGTTATTGCACTCTAGCATTGTGAGTTAAAAACAGGGTGGCATATTTGCACTTTTCCTTTTTGTTAATAAATAAGCCCTATAGTATCCGGTAAACCTTTTCCTGCCAGAGACACAGGCTTTTAAAAGGTGCTTTGTAAAAACCGTGTTGCTAGACAACACACCTTTCCCGTAGTGCCACATTAAACCCAAAAATTGTGGTGCTACTTGTTGGCAGGCTGTCACCATGCTTGCATTGATATCATTGGCAGGCAAAGGGTTAAATATCTA
The DNA here is from genome assembly GCF_017654675.1 of Xenopus laevis. Classification (NCBI taxonomy): domain Eukaryota; kingdom Metazoa; phylum Chordata; class Amphibia; order Anura; family Pipidae; genus Xenopus; species Xenopus laevis. The sequence goes on along the minus strand of NC_054377.1, from coordinate 97,475,504 downwards.
TTCAGTGGGAAAACAAATGGACAATATACTGATCTCAGTGCAATTTCCTTTATTATTAGAAAGCAGGACTGCTGTAAACATACCTATGTAAATACCAAGACACTGTTGCTCCTGAAATAATCATTTGCTGGCACGCAAGAAAAAACTCGCTAGTCCAAATAAATCCAATTAAATGATACCACCACATGTAGCGGATCCCAGCAAGTGGTTTATATTCTACTTGTCCCTCTGAGGAGACTTGTGCATTACCTAAATTAAAAGTAAATCATAAAGAGATTGTCATCAATGTTGAATATTATGCAGAAAATAAACTATAATCAAAAGATAAACATGCACAAAAAAGTCCAACTCCTACCAACCAACCACTACTAATTGTATATCAACCATTAACAATGAAACATTTGGCAATAAGAATGTAGGATGTTCCCAAATGCCCCACTCAAGACTATGTGTGTTTGTATCCATTTTGTAATAAAACAAAATGTTTGCCTCCCTGAAAGTGAACATTGCACCTGCAGTTCCATCCTAAAATTCTGGTTCTTTCTGAAAGCACATGACCAGGCAAAATGACCTGAGATGGCTGCCTACACACCTATATTACAACTAAAAAAAATATACTTGCTGGTTCAGGAATTAAATTTTATGTTGTACAGTGAATTATTTGCAGTGTAAACAGTGTCATTTAGAAATAAAAACTACATCATAAAAATCATGACAGAATCCCTTTAAGACTAAATCAACTCAGTGGGTTAGTATGTCAGGGTTGACATCTGAAATGCATGACACATTGGATAATCCTATCACAGTAACTACACAGAATCAACACCTCTGTGAATTTCAGATGTCACCTCTCTGAAGAGGTACAATGTGCCGTTGTGATTGGACTAGTGGAAGAGTTTATATGCTGAGAACTTCCCACACCAGACAGTTGAACTGAAGAAGCTGCTCGGATGAGTAGTGAAACGTCTTCAATAATTACTCAGCAAGTTCAGTTGTTTTTTTAATTACTTATATTAGATATTAAGCATAAGGTATTTTCCCATGAAGAAATAGATAATGACCATGAAATATGCCAAATGGTTAGAAGCAAGAGGTCCCACTGACACCTGGGCCCACCGGGAGTATACCTGGTATCCCACTTGGCCAGTCTGACACTGTGTGTATTGATTGTATAATTAGCCTATGATTAAGTGTCTGTAGAGATATGAAACACATGACTTGGGGCAGCTGGGAAATTGACAATATGTCTAGCCCCATGTCAGATTTCAAAATTCAATATAAACAAATCTGTTTGCTCTTTTGAGAAATGGATTTCAGTGCAGAATTCTGCTGGATCAGTACTATTAACTGATTCATTTTGGGAAAAAATAAATTTCCCATGACGGTATCCCTTTAACAAAAGGTCATTTTTATTTTATAGCAGAGAATGAAAATGTAACTTTTTAGCATACCTGATGTGCCTAAACTAAGAAGCACAGCCACCCATAGCACCCAGTAGAAAATAAGAAGTATAAATGTCCAAACTGGTTGCAGCAGTAACAAAGGCATACATCTGATAAACTTGCTGGTAACTAGAAAGAGCTGAATGGTCATCTGGATACTTTTTCTCAGTACAAAAATTAATGTCAAAAGGACAATCTGTAAAAGAGAACATTGTTAAATATAAACCTTGGTGGTACAATGTACTGCAGGTTTATTTAACTAGTAAGTAGCATCAACAAATGGACACTGCATATATTACAGGTATGGGACCTGTTATCCAGAATACTTGGGACCTGGGGTTTTCCAGATAACAAATCTTTCCATAATTTGGATCCTCATACTTTAATTCTACTAGAAAACCATCTAAACATTAAATAAACCCAATAGGATGTTTTTGCTTCAAATAAGGATTAATTATATCTTAGTTTGAATCAAGTAAAAGGTACTATTTTTTTTATTACATAGAAAAAGAAAATAACTTTTAATCATTTGGATTATTTGGATAAAATGGAGTCAATGGGAGAAGGCCCCTTCTGTAAATTCTGAGCTTTCTGGATAACGGGTTTCTGGTTAATGGATCCCATACCTGTTTCTGCAATCTGCTTGAAAAAGGAAATGCTTATAATCTTAGTTAAACCATGAAGGTGTCACCTTTACATTAATGTTGTCATTTTCATATTTTACTATACCTTGTTTATGCACACAAACACATAAAAGTACAGATACTATCATTCAAGTCTATCAAGGAATTTCTTTATAAAAATCCACACTTCTAAATCAGTCTGGCCCTGACATTATATTGCCTTCTTCATATATCAGTTGGAATGACATGCACACACAAACACCCGACAAGTCTTACAATGAAAACACAGTGGCTTGACAATAGGCCATTAATATAAATGGACCAGTATGGGATCTAACTCATCCACAATCTTAAAATTAATATTTCTGTATCATGAAGCATTGCCCAGTGCCCACTGATTTCTAGTTATGCAACTGTAGAGATACACCTACTGCAACTGTAGATGGAATATGTAGTCCCTTCAGAATGCACCATAAAGATTTAGCAATAAGCATTTTTAGATGCTTGCCAACGGAGCTTCTCAATGCTCAAGAGATAAAACAACCAGAATAGCTTCATGTGCCATTGTGCAGTAAGTACAATACTAGATTGTTATTTGGTAATATGCATCTAGAATTATAACGAAAACATTCAATACTTACAGTCACTAATGTTGCAATTATAGCAAATCCAAGTAAAAATTTAGCATTTTCCTTTTCAGTTTCCAATTCATAACTTGGATCATTGACATGATCATAATACAGCCACCACAGCACTCCCGAGACAACTAAAACAACAGATAATCATGTTAAACACATGCCGTCCAATTTTATTGCCAGCAACACCTGGACCCACTCTAGTTCAATAAAGTCCCATATCCAGTGCTTAAACGAACATTATTGAACTAGAGTGGGTCCAGAGAAGGGAAACTAAGCTGCTAAAAGGAATGAAAAATATGAGGAAAAATTGGCCAAGTTGTGGTTGTTCACGCTGGAGAAGAGGAGCTTAATGGGGTTGTTCACCTTTGAGTTAACTTTTAGTATGATGTAGAGAGTGATATTCTGAGACAATTTGCAATTATTTTTCATTTTGTATTATTTGTGGTTTTTGAGTTATTTATGTTCTTATTCAGCAGCACTCCGGTTTGCAGTTACAGCTATCTGGTTGCTAGAATACAAATTACCTTAGCAACCATGCATTGTTTTGAATAAGAGACTGTAATATGAATAGGAGAGGCCTGAATAGAAAGACGAGTAATAAAAAGTAGCAATAACAATATACAGTATTTGTAGCCGTACAGAGCATTTGTTTTTAGATAGGATCACTGAAGAAGAAGGCAAATCATTCAAAAACTATAAAAAATAAATAATTAAGACCAATTGAAAAGTTGTTTAGAACTGGAAATTCTAAAACATACTAAAAGTTAACTGAAAGGTGAACCACCCCTTTAAGGGGTAATAAGTAAATTTATACTTACCGTAATTTACTTTTCCCTTAGTCCCTTAGGCAGCACCATGAGATTTATTTTGCTTTCCCTTACATGTAGGACAAGTGAGAAAAAAAGAGTTAATTCTCCCCACCCATAAATACCAGCTACTCAAAACCCCCTCTAGTGTTTTTTTTTTTTTTTTAATAAGACACACAGACCGATGCTTAAGTATTTTATTAGGGCGGGTAATTTATTGCTGCCTAAGGGACTAAGGGAAAAGTAAATTACGGTAAGTATAAATTTACTTATTCCCTTACGTCCCCTACGGCAGCACCATGAGAGTTAACGAGTAACAAGGGAGGGTATCTTCATATCGCCTTCTGTAGTATGCTACTGCCATAGGAAGCTTCCTGTGAAGCCGAGATGTCTACCCTGTAGTGCTGGATGAAAGTATTTGGATTACTCCAGGTTGCCGCTCTACATATCTGATCCAAGGATACATTGGCTGCCTCTGCCCATGAAGCAGAAATTTTCCTAGTAGAGTGTGCCTTGACAGGAAATGGAGGATTGAGATTATCCTTAATGTAGGCCGTCTGGATAGTCTCTCTAATCCAACGTGCTAATGACGGTTTCGAGCTCTTTAGCCCCTTATTTCTTCCGCAAAAACTGATGAATAGACTTTCAGATAATCTAAATTCTTCTGTACTCCTTAGGTAGGCTTTCAGAATTCTGCCTACATCCAAAAGGACTAGTTGAGAGCTGTGGCCTTGGGCTTCCTGAACGTTTGGTAGAACAATCTCCTGATTGATATTATATGTATTGACAACCTTAGGTCTGAAATTAGGAAGGGTTCTCAAGACAACACGGTCTGGAAGGAATGTCAAGTAAGGCTCCTTTATTGATAAAGCCTGGATTTCGCCAACTCTTCTAGCTGAAGTAATGGCTACTAAAAATAAAGTCTTGAAAGATAGACACTTAATGGAGATATTTTCCAGAGGTTCATAAGGTGCTTCACATAATTTCTTCAACACCCGAGGTAGGTCCCAAGTAGGAGAGGATTGAATGAGTCTAGGCCTGATCTTTGAAATAGCCTTGACAAATCTTTTAAGAAGCGGTAGAGTGGACAAAGATCTATTTTGGAGAGCAGATAAAGCCGAGATCTGCGCTTTGATAGTATTTACCGATAACCCTTTATCAAAACCTTCTTGAAGAAATTTTAACAACACCGGCACAGAAGGTTGAGTCTCTGAAATCTGTTTCCTCTTGCACCAGTCTCTGAATCTTTTCCAGACTCTAGAATAGGACTTGATAGTAGAAGCTTTTCTGGATTGAATCAGTATGTCTACTACTTCTTTAGAGACTCCCTCCGACTCTAAAATGGACCTGTCAGTCTCCAAGCTGTCATCTTCAATCTCGCAAGATGCTGATATGCCAGAGGCCCCTGGGTCAATAGCTTCGGAAAGTGCGGGAGAATCCAATACTGTCCTCTGGACATTCTCATTAACAGAGAGAACCAACTCCTCCGAGGCCAAAATGGGGTTAAGAGAATTGTCTGCACTCTCTCCAATCTGATCTTCTGTAAAACCTTGGGAATCATAGGTATTGGGGGAAAGATGTAAACTAGTTGGAATTTCCACCTGATTGACATGGCGTCTATATAATCCGGACGATCTAGTCTGTTTAAGGAGCAAAACCTCTGTGTTTTGCGATTCTTCCTGTTGGCCATGAGATCTATCTCTGGCATTCCCCATCGATCTGTAATTCTCCAGAATATGTGTTGATCTAGGGACCATTCCCCTGGAGCAATCTTTTTCCGGCTGAGATGATCCGCTATGAAATTCTCCTTTCCTTTTATATGCACCGCCATCAGACGAGGACTGTGTCTCTCTGACCAATTCAAGATCTTGAATAGCTCCTGATTCAACAAGGGAACTCTGGTCCCCCCCTGCTTGTTCAAGTAAGCCACTGTGGTGGAATTGTCTGAAAGAATCTTTATGCTTTTGCCTTTTAGTTGTCTTTGGAAACTCATAATGGCTTTGTAGACCGCTCTCAATTCCCTGAAATTTGAGGACATGGAGCTTTCCATTGGATCCCAAATGCCCTGTGCCGTTAGATGGCTCAGATGGGCTCCCCATCCCCATTGAGAGGCATCCGTAGTTAGCACTATCCATTCCGGCTGTTGAAAAGATAGACCCTGTACTAGGTGATTCTCCTGAAGCCACCATTCCAACCTGGATCGTGTCTCTGCGCTGAGACATATCTTCATATCTATGGAGGAAACTTTCCGATTCCAACTCATAAGTATCTCTGTTTGTAAAGGTCTCATGTGTAACTTCGCCCAAGCGACAGCCTCTATTGATGCCGTCATGAGACCTAGGACTCTCATTAAGCCTCTGATTGTCGAAAGAGGGTTTCTGATTATCTCTTGAACAGCTTCCCTCAAACTGTAAATCTTGTCCTGGGGAAGATATAACTTCATTTCCGCAGATTTGATGATGAGTCCCAAAAATTTTATTGCTCTGGATGGTTCTAGGGTTGATTTGTCCCAATTTATTATCCATCCTAGATACTGAAGCAGCTCGATGGTTCTGTTTAAATGTTTCTTTAACAGCGCTGCTGACACTGCTGTAATCAGCCAGTCGTCTAGATAAGGTATAAGAGTTATCCCTTCTTCTCTTAGAACCGCTGCTATCGAGGTCACAACCTTGGTGAACACCCGAGGTGCCGTTGTTATCCCAAAAGGAAGAACTCTGAACTGATAATGGTGCAGAACTCCTTTGATGAACACAGCAATCCGAAGAAATTTCTTGTGAGCATGAAAAATTGGAATATGCAGATAAGCATCTTTGAGATCCAAAGAAGCCATATAGTCGCCTCTGTCTAGTATGTTTATCACCGACCTGATGGTTTCCATACGAAAAGTCTTCTTGTGGATGAACTGATTTACTTGTCTTAAGTCTACAATCGTTCTGAAAGTCCCATTTGGCTTGGGGACTAAAAAGACCTTTGAATAGGTTCCTCGATGAATCTCCAGTGGAGGCACTGGTTCGAGAACTCTGGCTGAAACAAATTCTGTGATGGCCTGCTCGAGAGCCAGCTGTTTGTTTGGAGAATTTAAGGGAGTAAGAATAAACCTCTGAGGAGGTAGACTCAGAAATTCTATTCTGTAGCCTTCTGCAATTAATTGGAGTATCCATGCGTCTGCAATGGTTTCTTTCCATTCTGGAAAGAAAAAAATTAATCTGCCCCCTACCGGCAGTAAACTTCTGGCGTCAGAAGGATGGCCTTTTCTTTGGTGGGAAGGTTTTCCCAAATCCTCTCTCACCTCTGGAAGAATTGAATGCTCTATTGGGCCGAAAGGAATTTGTATCGTTCCTTCTTCTGTCTCTTTGAAAGTAGTTATCTCTTTTAGGTGATGTTCTTCTATTCCGGAAAAAGGAATTTTTGCTCCTATTTGATTGGTTTTCCTGAGGAAGACGCTTATTCTTAGAGCCTGACAAAGATTCCAAAAGTTTATCCAGCTCTGATCCAAAGAGACGACCTGGTTCAAATGCCATGGCACATAAGCTGTTTTTGGATACTGAATCAGCTGACCAGGTTCTTAGCCATAAAGCTCTTCTGGATGCTGTAGATAAAGCCATAGTTTTCGCAGCTAGCTTAATACTTTCAATGGATGAGTCACACAAGAACTCAACTGCCATATTGACCTTTTCCAGGGATTCCAGAAGCTCCACACGGGATATGTTGTTGTTGATATCCTCCGTGAATTGTTTGAGACAATGCCTGGTTGATCTAGCCACTGCCGAGGCAGCCAAGGCTGGCTTACAAATAGCTGTACCCGTATTATAAACTCTTTTAAGTAAGGACTCCATCTTGCGATCCATAGGATCCTTTAATCCTGAACCATCTTCCACAGGAATGAGTGTTTTATTAGACAGTCTGGCAATGGCTACATCTACTTTCGGAGGAGTCCCCCAGGACTGTATCTCCTCTTCCTGAATGGGAAACAAAAGCTTTTGTCTTTTTGTTATAGACGGAGGCTTTTCAGGATTTTTCCACTCTCTAGTCATTAAATCTTTCATGACTGGGTGAACCGGAAAATTTTTAGATTTCTTAGCTACCTGAGAAGTGGTTGCCTGCGAATCCTCGCTTTCCAGAGATTCCATCGTTAACCTTACTCTCCTGATCAATTTCGCAGTGCTTTCCACCGGAAACAAGGCTAAGATTTCTTCCTCATCCGAGGATGAATCCTGAGTTGATCCGTCTAAAGATATAGGATTAACTATTGTAGGAGAATTCACAATATCATCCGCAATAGGGACTGGGCCAGGTTGCAACTGGTTAAACATATCCTTCATAGTTGATTTTATAAACTCCTTAATCCACGAAGAAGAAGCTTCAGGAAGTGCTTCAACATCCTTGTGAGCCAGATAGGACAGACAGTCCTTACAAAACCTTTTCCCATAGTCATCTGGGAGAAGTGTGTCACATGCTCTACACTGCAGATGCTTTGACTTCCTGTGTCTTTTGACAGGTGGTGGCTCTAGGGTAGACATCTTAGTGCTGAATAAGGAGGCTGCAACCCAGGCAGCAACGTCTAAGCAGCAGGCTGATCACACTCCTATACAAGGGGAGCGTCTGAACACAGCGTGATTAGCTTTAAAGATCCTCTGGTGCGAACTTCAGCACACCTGATCCGCATCATCAGTGTAAACATCTCTTAACCAATCACGTCAACTCTAAGTTGCGTGTCATAGGTTATCGTCGCCATCTTGTTTATGGGCAACCCTCGGCTGCACAGTCTATTGCGGCGACGGCAAAACCTAAGAGGCCACTCGCACCTCCGACTGAAAGACCCCTTGGGTAATGCAGTCTGCGGTCTTCAAGTCCCCTAGGGACCTGGCATCTTTAATCTAGGAAAAAACCAGAAAGAACGTTAATATGGCATCCACCTTTACGCGGATAATACACTCACCTGCCTACGAAGGTAGGACAAAAAAACACTAGAGGGGGTTTTGAGTAGCTGGTATTTATGGGTGGGGAGAATTAACTCTTTTTTTCTCACTTGTCCTACATGTAAGGGAAAGCAAAATAAATCTCATGGTGCTGCCGTAGGGGACGTAAGGGAATATGATAACTATGTATAAATATATAAGGGGATCGTATAATAATCTCTCTAATGCGTTATTTACCAGTAGGTCTTTCCAGCTGACGCAAGGTCACCCATTCTGATTTTTTTACAGTGAGAGCTGTGAGATGTGGAATTCTCTCCCTGAATCAGTTGTACAGGCTGATACATTAGATAGCTTTAAGAAGGGGTTGGACGGCTGTTTAGCCAGTGAGGGAATACAGGGCTATGGAAGATAGCTCAAGTTGATCCAGGGACTGCCATCTGGAATCAGTAGTTAGGCAGGTTATATATATATAAAAAGGTTGAACTTGATGGACTTGTGTCTTTTTTCAACCTAACTTACTATGTTTATTGTTATAAGCACCTCTTCTTTGCTTATATCTAGCATTGAATATTCCCATTTATCAGAAATAAACAAGTACATATAACGTGAAATGAATTATATTGCCTGTTTTATTGTGGTTCCTTGTAGATTCTAAAGAAAATATTGTTACATCAATAAATTACATGATAAATAGTGGACAGTGATGTAACAATACCAATCATTTAACTGCTTCAACCAAAATTACAGTATATATAACTTCAAGAGCTATTGGTCCCATCTGTTTAAGAATATGTCTTCGTCATAGCAAAATGAGGTTCATTATTGTTTCAGTTTTTTCTTAACATCCAACTCAAAATTCATATACTTACACAGCAAGCCGAAAATAAGAAGGGTTAGGAAAATGTGAACCAGAAGCGTGCTGATGAATAGGAATGTTATGACCATGATTACTGACAAACCTGTTGAAAGAAGGAAAAAGACAGTGTATTTGTTCCTTAAAAGTATGTATTATTTAAAGGAGAACTACTGGTATGATAACTGAGGGGTTTCACAATGTTAAGCACCGCCCAGTGATTATAATCGCTGATACCCTCAGTGCTCCTGTTTGCTAAAAACTGCACCGGCCCAGGGTACGTCTGTAGAAGCTCATTGCCTCCATCTTGTTCGGCTTCTCCCATCTTCTCATTGGTTCACACACATGCACAGAAGATTGAAGAGCTAAACTCACGCATGTGCCTGAGTTTCATACAACACATGGTCAATTTTCAATTGGCAGCTTGTTCGAGCAGATAGCCTGAATAATCAGAACATGAGGAAGTAAAGAGGAGCTGCATCTCCTCTTCTGATGCGCCATACATGATTTTCCTATATCTCCAATCACCAAACCGACTTATACCCAGAGTACATGAAAATAAATTGGGATTGGTGGGACACAATACCCATACCAAATATTATACAAATATCAGTTTATTGTTTGCAGCTAGCAAATAATGCTAAGTTGAGCATCTCGTATAACCCAAGCTAGTTTTCCCTTCATTTATAGGAATAGGGAATTGAGAATGAAAGTAAGAGCTTTCTGTGTAGTGTGTTCTGTTCATTCTTCAACAGCAAATACCTCTCCATGCCCATGTGGCACATTAAACGATTCTTGTCTTCATATTAGTATGTTCAGCTCCAACACTTAAAACTAAGCATTTCCTAGATACCAGTCTCTGAACATGTATATTATTCACAATAATATATTCTTGGGCTGGTGTACAAAGGAGATATTTTCTGAAATAATATACTATATATAGTTACTTGTTTACCCTCTTAAACCCTGCTTTGAGTAAAATGCACAATATTTATTACAGAATCCAGGCAGCTGGTCTAAACAAGTTCATAGATGAATAATACAGGGAGTTGGTAGATGCAAAGGTAAGGGAGTCCAACAGTCCAACAGTCACTCAACATAAAGTCCAGAACTTTAGACTGGGCAATTTGTGACACTACTGCCCCATAAGGGCAACCTCTGATGCATCCTAAAGTCTGTAGGCAAAAGACTTTCTACAATATTAATCGTTTTAAAACTTGCAACAAATAAGTAATTGCAACTTGGCCTACTATTTCGGTAGAGGTGAAACAATAGGTGCCGGAGCAGGTGAGACATATCTCTACGGAGTGTGTGTGTGGTCAGACCACAATTGCTGCACACACAAGTTTTTTTCCTAGTGGTCATGCCCTGTTAACTATTACTTGGTGTTACAGTAATCCAAGTGGTTAGATTCAATCTAAACATTGGTAGATACACTGGTTTAGGATTATGAAGACGGGGTACAGAATAGTGCACAGGAAAAAAATCAATGGATAATAAATGGAATAACATATCTTCCATGCTGTTGTAGTTGTGCATATTTCCTAGTGCTGCTAAAGTTTCTAGGGGAAATAAACATTCACAGATGTCTTAGCATGAGATTTTGGTAGCTGTTGGACCATAGGTTACAGTATATAAGAAGAATATCACCATTAGGATAAAGGTTATTATATTCACAGATCACTCCAGTCACCAGAGATCTAAGTAATGAACGTGACAATTTAGGGGTCTGTTCCATTATATATATTTTTGTAAACAACTTCTTCCATTTCAAAGTGCCTCTAGTTTTCTGTTATATCCTGTTTTTAAAAAAATATGTGTTTTAAAACTGCTGTGGAGCAATTTCAAAAACCCTACAGTAATGCAAACATTGGTTTACAGAATGGATCTCAGACCACCATGGCCTTAACACTTTGTGAGAGAAAGATAGACTTAAACATTTCATGACACTTCATTATACGTTACTAAACATTGGTTTCTGGAAGAAATACAAACTTCTGACTACAGTGCCCCTTTTGGAGCTGAATTAATAATTTTCTTCCTTTTTTATTTGATCTGCCTGGCAGTAAAGAATGCCTTTAAAATAATGTTTAAGTGAAGTGAGTGATTCAATTTTACTTAATATTTAATATAGCAGATAAGTACTTTTCATATGAGTATTAGTATTAATAAGCATTATTTTCTTACCTACAGCAAGAATGCTCAGTCCTATTACATTGTCTCTACCAGCCATGATTCCACTTAGAATACGATGAAAAAAGTCAACCTCGTTGACAACATTTATGAGAACAGATGCAAAACGAGAGTAACAATCAGGGTTCTCAGGAACACACCGATTGAACAGCGGAAATGACTTGCTATGAAACAAAAAAAAAAGGAAATGCACATTATACGTGCTTTTTACATTTTCATTGCTTCATAATACTCTCAGTTTATAATAAAAAATAATCTTTACTAGTCACATGATTATAATTGTTACTCTGTATTGAGGTGCAACTGGAAACTATTGCAGTTAATTGCAGTGAGACATCATTCATTTAAAGGGGTCGTTTACCTTCAAACAACTAGTTGTTTTCCGATAGATCATAGAAATAATAAAAATAACTTTTTCCAATTACTTTCTATTTTCTACGTGTCACCGTTTTTCTAATATTTTTGTTTTTTCAATTTGCAGGTTTATTGTGCAATAAAGGTATATATAACATTAATACGTTGCTTTTAAGGAGCTTACAAAAAAAACCCCACATATCAACATCGTAAGTTATACAGATTGAGGTAACTCAAGAAAAATAAAAGATAAGAGTAGCAAAACCAAAGTAAAAAAAAAAAGAAAAAGAATACACGGCAGTACATGGCAAAAACTCAACTATGCATGAAATCACAATAGGACAGGGTTTTTATCAGATCATGGGAAGCCCTAGAAACAGAGTCATTCAGATACAATGTTTCAATCAGCTGTGATGGGGTGCCACGGATCCCATATCTGAGCACATTTAAGCTTATCCTCTATGGATCCTGCTGCCAAGCGTTCCATAACTTCCCTTGAGTCCAGTTGTTGCATTAAACAGGATATGGTAGGGGTCACATTAAGCTTCCAAGTCCTCGCAATCAGAGTGACCGCAGTATTGAACACTTGAAATAGCAACTTTGGGTTATCATAAGAACAGTTATCAGGATAAATCTGCAATAATCCTATTTGGGGTTGGAAAGGAAGGTCGCATTTCAGTCTATCCTTAATCAATGCAAACACACCAGTCCAGAACGGTTGAACCGTGGGACACAGCCACCACATGTGCAAAAGGGAGCCAATCTCACCACAGTTTCTCCAGCAGAACGGAGAATGGTGGGGTGCTATTTTAGCTATTCGTTGTGGAGTGAGGTACCAACGGTGTGTTACTTTCGTATGCGTTTCCACGTGATTAGTGCAACATGAGGCACCCTTCGAAGCTGTGAGGCATTGTTGCCATTGATGTGACGTAAATTGGGTCTGCAAATCCTCCTCCCATTTTAGCATATAAGGGAATTTGAAGTCCTCTGGCAAGTGAAGTTGTTGCTGGTAGCAGTCCGAGATAATCGCTCTACCATTCCATGCTACGTTACAAAGATATTCAATTCTGGTACGAGGTCTCATGGTTTTAACATTGGGAATGTGAGATTGCAGCAGATGAATAATTTGAAGATATGCATAATATTGATTTTGAGGAAGCTGATATTTGTTAACAAGATCATCAAAACTCAACAAAGAGGAAGCAAAATATAACTGGCCAATAGTGGAGACACCCTTAGAATCCCAAAGATGCAAGTTAACATTCGCAATAAAGTATTTCAATGCTACTATAGGGGTCAGCGGGGATGGAAAGGTGGTGAGCCCCCAATTTTTATTTAAGACATCCCAAATATGTAGGAGAACTTTGGTCGTTGGCAATAACCCTACGTTGGGGGGTCTAGACCGTTGGGGAAGCCAGAACAGCTGTGTCAACCTGCCATCTTCAGCACAGTCAGCCTCCAGATCAACCCAATCCCGTAAAGCAGGTGGGGCCGTTTTTCTAATATTGAAGTGTAAAGTGTTATTTTTCACCTTATAAAGTAGCTCTGGAAGGGGGGGTCGCCGACCCTGTAAACTGTTCTAAATTGATACATTTAGTTGATACATTTCTTATCTTTGTCCCTGCTGAGTAGAATCTCTGGGTATCATTACAGGCAGCTGTTAGAATTGATACAATAGTTGCTAATTCTCCAGAGATGCTGCTGAGAAATGTATCAACTAAATGTTGCAAAATTGTAACAGTTCAGAATCTGCACCTGAAATACTGAGCTGCCAGACTCAAACACCAAAGACACAAACATTCAACTTTAAACTTAGATTTTGGGAAAAACGGTAAAAAACAAATAATGGAAAGTAATAGAAAAAAGTCTTTATTTCTGGGTAACAATATGAAAACAACTGAACTGAAGAAAGTGTTTGGAAGGTGAACACCCCTTTTAAGGAAAGGAAAAATTAATTCATATAATCACCACTAGGTGTCTCCAATTAGTGCTGTAGTAACTAAAGGCAGAACACTTATATATACAGAATATTAAAACAGTTATGGGAAAAATACCCTGAATAATAAGAGTGATTTAAAAAAAAAAAAAAAAAGCCTAAGGGACTTAAGGTAAAAGCCAAAGGGACTTAAGAGCAGTGGTATACTTTTGTAGGAAGCAGTGATGTATTTACACCATCAAGATATCATACATGAATCACATATTTAACAGCATTTATTACATAAAACTAATGAACTTGCTTCTGCAGCTTTCAGATACTGGTAAAGAGAAACAAAAAAAAGGATTCCTAGTCACTAAATACTGTAAATGCAGCACAATGTACAAAGTGCAATATTCACACAAACCATTCTGCACCAGAAATTAGCATCATTTTTTGTAAATATCATGCAAGTTGTAGGGCACACTTTTCCTGTTGCACTGGTGTTGGGATGGTGTCACTTCTGCACATTAGTAAAGGAGAAGGAAAGGCTAAGACTAAGTAAGCTTTATCAGAAAGGTCTGTATAAATACACCAGTAAACCCTCAAAGTAATGCTGCTCTGAGTCCTCTGTCAAAAGAAACACAGCATTACTTTCCTTCTATTGTGTACACATGGGCTTCTGTATCAGACCTCCTGTTTTCAGCTTAAACCTCCAGGGCTTGGCATGAGCATGCTCAGTTTAATCCTCTCCTTCCTCCCCTCCCTTAAGTAATCTGAGCTCAGAGTTATGAGTGAGCAGGGAGTGACTCGGGCAGGACGTAATGTCACAACAAGCTCATATGGCAGCTGCTATCCTAAACAAACAGAATGAGTTTCTAGAGCTGTTTACTCAGGTATGGTAAAGCATTCTACAGGATAAATATAGCGTTCTAGCTTGCATTATTGCGGCTAAACTATTGGTAATAATCTGCCTCAGCAGCTTTCCTTCTTCTTTAATGTAATTACTAATTTGATGCAAGTCAGTTGCAGTAACTAATACAACTGCTAAGGAAACCCAGGAATTAGAAGGTCCTGGTTGCTGGTAATTCTAGGTTCCCTTGAATCAACGTGCACACTTGCGTGTATTTCATCACAGTAAGCTGAAGGTGCACTGGCCTTCAATGCAAGTTGCAAAGGAGCATGTATAGACACAAGTTACTTTACAAATAGTGTGACTATGCACTCAATTTTGCATTCAAACTAGCACTTGCACTTGCATTCATAAATGAGGCTTAATACCCTCTGACATGTCTCCTTCACATTATTAGGCACAGTGTCTCTTCCACCATATTGTGTACCCAAACTTTTGTTTTGAAACAAAAAACAGGGTGTGCATGCAATTCTGGAGTTATACTTGCTTCTCCTAGACCACTAGATAATTATCTCAATGGGCATCATATTGTACTGCAAGACATCTTCTACTTGATTTTATATGACCCAATTTGCAACTGCTATTCACCTATAACATCAGTAACTTCAATAAAGTCCTCCATTTTTGTACGTAGGGATTAAGCATAGTGTTCTTCATCATTAGCTACATCAAGGATGCACACATCCTGTAACTGGAACATTAATGCTATATTTTGTTAATCCATACCTTGAAGGGACTGGGAGAACAGGACACCACTCCAAAGCGTTTGTCTGTGTTGTATATTCGGTGTAGTTCAATGTATACACACATAGATATGAACCTGCATAATAATATACATCTCTCTGAGTAGGGTTTAAAAGGTTTTTTTAAAGGAAAATGTTGCTAACAGTTATATGCCTCATCTATTTGGCATTGTAAAATGAATCACACATGTAGTATATAGCAATATACATTATTAAACTAATATTTAATGCAGTTTGAGTCATTCTCAAGAACAGGGGAGACCCTTGGCAAACAATCAAACGGTAAAATGCATTAAGACTAATGAATGCAGTATTCTGACTAATAGCGATGGGTTACAATTCTGAAAGAATTCTAAAAGAATCGCCTGACCCCTGTTCAGTGTGACCAAAGCAAGAGTGGCTACTGCCTTCTGTCCCAATCATCTAATAGACAACCACAGCTTTTATTTTGCATCCTCAATGAAATATTTTCATTGTATAAAGTACTGGTTCCAAGTATGCCTTATTCGTACCTAAGGCTCTGCGTTTGTCCATACAAGGCTGAAGCATCAAAGTATAAAGTAGTAGAGCCAGGCACTAGCCGGATAACTGCAAAACATTTATTGACATAAAATGTTTTGGCCCAAGCCCTTTTTCAAGTGATAACACTTGAAAAAGGGCTTTGCCCGAAACATGTCGTGTCAATAAATGTTTTGCAGTTAATCTGCTAGTGCCTGGCTCTACTACTTTATACTTTGAAGGATTTTCATTCTTATGTGGCTTGCCAACACTTTTTACATCTCAGTACAACTCTAGAAAAAAAATGTTGAGACCCCTGATCTAACAAGTACCTCTGAGCTGAGGCAGCTTCAGAGGAACTTTTCTAGGTAAAAAATTTACTGCATGTTGTTTTCTAGCAATGCTGATACGTAACTATGGATTTTAAGAAGCTCTACTATTTTTTATACTATAAACTCTGATATATGATTCAAACATAATATTTAGATCATATTTAGAATGAGGAAACTCTTTGCTGTTCCTTGAAATATACAGTGGACTTTGGTCACTCAAAAGGGGTTGTGTTTTCCCAAAAAATTCGAGTTTTTCTAGGGTAGTTTCAGTAAAAACTCAAATTTTTCAGGGTTAAAAAAAACCTCTAACTTTTCGAGATTTATTATGCCCGAAGCTGCAAATCTAAAAATACTCCCGCTAAAATCAGTCAAGGTTATGTAGAAGTCAATGGCAGAGTCCCCTTGAACCATTTGAAGAAGTTTTAGCCTTTATGATTTTCTGGGTTTTTTTTTGGTAATTTGCGTTTGAGTTTTTTACATTCTGTTTTATTCATAAATAAGCAACCATTCAAGTTGTGAGTTTATACAAGGTAGAAAATTTGATAAATAACCCCCAAAGTGTTGTTCTGTTAAAGTGGACTGTAAAACAGTACTACAGGTATACAGGTGTGTGTGTGTGTGTTCTAAGCAGTGGAACATAGTGGAACTTCAGAAGCATATTGGTGAGATTAATCGGCATTTTAATTACGTTTTTGTTTAGTGTTATTGCAAAGACAGACATGTAAGTAGCACCTTTACTAATTTGGCATGGGGCTGCAACCTGATGCCTCAGCATGCACATTTAACTGTTTTGCGCAACTCAAGAAAACTGCATGTAACTCACCATTGTTCTTAGCAAATAACTGCACATCATGTAGCGTGTTTAGCTGTTCCTGAGGACAATTTGACACACACAATGCAACTGAATTGATCTTTAAGTTTCTGATCTCCAAATTGCAAGAATCCAAAAAGAAAACGTGTCTGTCAGAAATAATAATCATCCTTTTAATATTCATATTTACTAGAGTAAGTACTGCTGAAAGAATTAAAATACCTCAGAACATATTTTGGCTGCTGAAAGAATTAAAATGTCTAAAACATATTCTGACAATCTGATGTCCTACTTGTATACGTCTAAAATTTGGGACATTTTATGCACAGATCACTTATGTTTTTGCATAGTGACATATTTTTTCTTACTGTCCCTCTAACATTGGAGAACATTTATAATATTACTCTATTTATTCTAAAACAAGATTTTATTTTAGAGATTGAACAACAATAGTTCTTCATGGTTTATTAGAAACATTCAACATTGTGCTCATTTTAAAGTAGAAGGAAAGGGTGCCAAATGATATTCACACATCAGTGATTTTAATAGTTTACCTGATACCCCAGATTGGAGCTCCTGTTAGCAGGAAACTGCACCAACCTGGTGCACTTATGTGTGAGCACCACTGAGCGATCGTCTTCTTCCACTTCTTTCTTCTGTTGCCCCTAGCCATTGCACATGCAGTAGAGTGAAAGAGTTGTGTTTTTGCTAATAATTTGGCTCTTCACACTATTGTACATGCACACCCAGCATGAAGAAAGAAGCAGCAGAAGATCTCTCCATGGTGGTCTCACAAAAGTACCCCAGGCTTGTGCAATGTTCTGCTAACAGAAGACCTGGCCTGGGGTATCAGGTAATTGATTTTAATCACTGGGGGGGAGGCCCTTGTTCTTTAATATGGAAGGAGAAAAAGCATATCAAATAAATTATTTTACAGATTATTTTGACAAATGCACTTACTTCCGGTATGTCATGTCTTGTCCAGAAAAGGGGGCATTTTGAATAGGAGTGTTTCTTCTCCCACAGACGTTTCCATAGCTATCATAGCCAAACACAAGTCTCTCTGCAGCTCCAGCCACCAAAGCATATCCTGCTATGAACACCTGTACAAACAGAACTCAATCCTGTAAAGCAGCCCAAGTGTGGAAGGGCTCAAGAAATAAATAACTTAAGGAAGTATGGTGAGTAAGGTCTACTATATGAAAAGCAGAGTACAAGAAAAGAGAAGAATGTTCAGTTTTATGGTCCAGAGAGGCAGTTATTGGGGATTACATTGGGCAAATTGTCCCTAGTACATGGCAACCAATATGATTTTTTTGCTATGGGTTACTCCTTAAAACACAGTTACTCCTTTAAACACATCAGTTGTATGTATGTATGTATGTATATTTTTATTTGTAAAGCGCTCCTGGAGGGCAAAGCACTATACAACAGAAAGTGTCAGAGTTGTACAGAAAGTAGAGTCAGTACAAGCAGTAATCATTATTGACACAAAACTAGGTCAAGCAGCCTGGTTTATACAGTAAAAAAAAACAAAAAACATCTGTTATATTTAAGCAGCCATAGGACAAAGCAAAGTAATCCCGTTTTTTGTTTTTTTTTGGAGCATTTAAACTAAGATGTGCTGTTTTTACACAGAAACATGTTTTTTTTAATTTGCCAAGAAATCATAGCGATTTCTTAAAAAAAATCGAAATTTTCATTGAAATGAAATTAGCACAAGCAAAAGATGCCTGCATGTTACAGGGTTAAGGGGATACAGAGCTTTATGTTAAATTTTACACAAGTATGTTGAATTTACATTTCCTAGCTATTTCTCATCATTAAGTGAAATGTGAACTACTTGACAACAATCTGTCATGAAAGCCAGTAGTTCATTGGCCAGCAATGTTATAGTCTGCTCACACTAAATTCATGTTCAGTTAGAATTTAATGAAACATTGCTTAACAATGTATCGTGTTGTTTTAAACTTTTATATTCAGTTTGGTACAGAATAATACAAAAAGTAAAACATGGATTTTAAACTATAAACATGATACTTACCAAACCAGACCAGAAAACAAAAAATAGAACCAACCATGGGATATCTGTACATTTCCGATAAATCAAAGGCCTCCATTGTCTCTGTCTGGAAACTTCAGACACCTGAAAGAAGGATTTTCCATTTTTAGTCATTTTATATAAACTTTTACCATTGCATTGTTATCTAAAGTGGAAAAAATATGTTGTCTGATTTCAGTTTGAGTATTTCAGTACTGAGAAAAGTCTAGGTTTCCTATATAATATAACATTTACCAGGCCACATATTCTTATGCCTCATTTGAGCTTAAAGGACAAGGAAAGTTAAACTAAAGAAGTAGCTAAAAATATTGTACATTATGTTTTGTTCTTCTGTACCAGCCCAAGGCAACCACAGCCCTTTAGCAGTTAAGATCTGTGTCTCCAAAGATGCCCCAGTAGCTCTCCATCTTCTTCTACATAGAATAGAAATGTCACAATATAAAGCTGATTAGTAATTAATACAGATAATTACTACATGGCAGTACAGAAACCAGTGCAATTAGCATCAGAATTTAATAATCAACCCTGTAGCATCATCTTTTTCTGCTGGATAATTAGTGACGACCCCTAAGCTTAGATTCTCAACAGCTGCTCAGAGCCCACTGAGCATGTGAGTGTCACAGACACTTTTCAAGATGGTGACCCCCTGTGACTAGGGTTGCCACCTTTTCTGGAAAAAAATACCGGCCTTCCTTTATATTTATCTATTTTCCTAATTAATAACATTGGGATCAACCATCATTTTTAACGGCCAGGCCAGTAAAATGCCGGCCAGGTGACAACCCTACCTGTGACAAGTTTGAAGTCATGGATCATTGCTGCTATTGAGATGCTGAAACTTTAGGCTGGTGCAATAAGTGCAGTATATAAAGCATGTCATTTTTAGCCCTATTCATTTTTAGGGTTTAGTTCTCCTTTAAGGTTAATGGCACACCAGGCTGTTTCTTTGTCTGTGTAGAAACATCCTAATCTGCTCCCATAATCTCTTTGCTGTAAATCCACTAAAAGACACAGAATTAGCCTGTATGCACACGCACACACAAAGGGGATTTCAACACTAAAATCCATACTTTTGCATTTCTGCGCTAAAATACACTACGGGGCACATTTACAAAGCTCGAGTGAAGGATTCGAATAAAAAAAACGTCGAATTTCGAAGTGTTTTTTGGCTACTTCGACCATCGAATGGGCTAGTTCGACCTTCGACTACTACTTCGACTTCGAATCGAACGATTCGAACTAAAAATCGTTCGACTATTCGACCATCGAAGTACTGTCTCTTTAAGAAAAACTTCGACCCCCTAGTTCGGCAGCTAAAAGCTACCGAACTCAATGTTAGCCTATGGGGAAGGTCCCCATAGGCTTGCCTATGTTTTTTTGATCGAAGGATATTCCTTCGATCGTTGGATTAAAATCCTTCGAATCGTTCGATTCGAAGGATTTAATCGTTCGATCGAACGAATAATCCTTCGAATCGAACGATCGAAGTATTAGTGCTAAATCGTTCGACTTCGATATTCGAAGTCGAACGATTTTACTTCGATGGTCGAATATCGAGGGTTAATTAACCCTCGATATTCGACCCTTAGTAAATGTGCCCCTACATGTGTATTCACACACAGTGTCGGACTGGCCCACCGGGATACCAGTATAACTCCCGGTGGGCCCAGGTGTCAATGGGCCATCATACTGCTAAACATTTAGCCTATTTCATGCCCATTCCCTATTTCTATGAGAACAAAGAGGCCAAATAGACAGAATAATAGATTATAGTATGTAAAGAAAAGATACTAGGAGAATAGAGGTTGAGTGAGGAGAGGAAGAATAATAGATTTTGACCAGTTCTGGTGCAGGCCAAGCAGTAATATATTTGAATTAAATATTGAGCCATGCAGCATGTAGGTTTTATAAGCAGAGTAAGGATGAAAAAAGCCATTTAAACATATAAAAACCACAAAGCCACATATAAAAACATGTTTTTTAAATTGGCCCCACCCATCGTCTGTCTATAAATGCTCTGTAAGCCTACAAATGTATTTTGTTTTACTTGTCTTTATATTTAGACCCTCTCCTATTCATAGTCCAGTCTTTTATTCAAACGGGAGAGCTGCTGAAAAAAGCTAAATAACTGAAAAAACACAAATAATAATCAATTGCAAATTGTCTCAGAATATCACTTTCTACATCATACTAAAAGTTAACTCAAAGGTTAACCCTTTAATCAGTGGTCCCAATGGTCCCGTTCCCTTGCAACAAATAAACAACAATGTTGCAAGACGGCTCATGAACTGGCCTCGAAAAGACCCCACTCCTGTTACAATGTTTTGAGTCAGACCCAGACAACAAAAAAAGACATACAAATAATGCTTATTGCTTTCAATTACTTGACATTCAGGATTGACTTCCTATTGGACAGCTCATCTTATATTGTTCTATGATCACATGTTGTGATTTATCAATGCACATTCCCTGGCACCTTATTTTATTAATAATTTAGTCTGTGCAAATGCATACATTTTCCAAAACACAGGTTTTTTGTTACAACTGTATGATACAATTGTCAAGTCAATTGTCATTCAGTTCAGTTTTGGGCTATAAATGAGCTGAAGAGAGTGCAGAGACTAAGTGCAACTAAACTGGTTAGAGGGATGGAAGACTTAAATTATGAGGGTAGACTGTCAAGGTTGGGGTTGTTTTCTCTGGTAAAAAGGCACTTGCGAGGGGACATGATTACACTTTACAAATACATTAGAGGACATTATAGACTAATGGCAGGGGACCTTTTTACCCATAAAGAGATCACCGTACCAGAGGCCACCCCTTCAGACTAGAAGAAAAGAACTTTCATTTGAAGCAACGTAGGAGGTTCTTCACAGTCAGGACAGTGAGGTTGTGGAATGCACTGCCGGGTGATGTTGTGATGGCTGATTCTGTTAATGCCTTTAAGAATGGCTTGGATGATTTATTGGACAGACATGATATCAAAGGCTACTGTGATACTAAACTCTATTGTTAGCATAGGTATGGGTATATAGAATTTATGTGATGGATGCTGGGTTTTCATTTGGAGGGGTTGAACTTGATGGACTTTGTCTTTTTTCAACCTGATTTAACTATGTAACTATGTAAGCCATTATACCACATCAAGTCACACCCCATATAGTTGTTTTAATTAATCTACCTCTGGTCACATTTTTCATAGGCTGACACCTCCCTGCATGGTTGCAATTCTTGGGAAAAGTGCATATAAACTTTATAATTTTGCTGGATTTAATGGTGCTTATTTAGGGCCATAGTGTGGTTACACAAGCAAAGTTGCCAATAGAAACCAATTAGAAATTAGTTTTTAACAGTCTACTACACTTTGGAAAGTGAAAGTAAAAGACCTGATTGGTTGCTATTGGCAACTGCACTTGAGCAGTTATACAAAGCTGTAATTTACCTATACAAAAAGCCTGTGTCTGCTTTGTTGCATACGTGCATGTTGCAAGGTACAAGGTGCATGGATTCAAGGGATCCTTGGGATTAACCTCTGCCTTTGAGGAGGTTTCAATTCACAATGAGGAAATTAAAAAACTTGTACAAAACTTAGTGCTGGTAATATGCACGCATGCAAATTACATTGCACCCTACTTTTCTGGTGTCGCAATAACACTGGAATTCTGATAAATCCTGCACAGTGTGTAAAGAAAGCAGACTGCATATAAACTTTGCACAACACAGACTAAATCAAATAATGTCAGCATGTTCGATAGTCCTACAATGTATTCCATATTAAACAATATGTCAGAATGTTTCTTTAACGCAGAACACTTGGCAGTCTGTCGAGAGCAGATTAACAAATTGTTTGCTTGCCAAAACTAAATACATTTGAGCCAAAATGATGTTTGGCCTGTGCTGGTTCTGTCCTTGTTGACAGATTAGAAGCATACACAAAAAGATATGTGGCCTCCCTGTAACACCAATATTTATTTGCAGCACACATAATAAAAATGATGTAGCTGGTCTATATGGTTTATCTGTAAATATATACATTATTTGTTCCCATTTGCAAATTCCTTGCTGCACTCACATTTAGAAACTTTTAGAACTGGCTTTATTCCTAAGAAATAATTGACATATTTGTATAACAGTGGGTTGCTGGCTCTGCAAAGGGTCCCATTTGAATACTTTAGCTTGACTTGTGTAGAGATGTATATTCCCTCTAATTTTCTAATGTACTATGTGTTTGCATTGCCAGGGCCATTGATAGCTCTGCTCCTTTTCCTTCTGCTGTGTAAATAAATCTCTGCTATGTACCGACCAATAATAAATATCTTAAGTAACCCTTGTGCTCAGTTATACAAAAATCAGTCCACTAATATCTCCCAAACGTCAACATTTGACTAGCAAGAGACTGTGGAATCTTTTCTCTCATTAGTCATCCGCATCAGAGGTTGACATGTCTTTTATAAAACTGAAAGTCTCTCTACTGCACTTTCAACTGAATGTACCAGGTTTACTCTACTTTAAAAAAAAAAAACAGCTATTAATTTAAAGGGTTGGTTCACCTTTAAGTTAAAGGGGTTGTTCGCCTTGGGGTTAACTTTTAATATGATGTAGAGAGTGATATTCTGAGACAATTCGCAATTCGTTCTCATTTTTTATTATTTGTGGTTTTTGAGTTATTTAGCTTTTTATTCAGCAGCTCTCCAGTTTGCAGTTTTAGCAATCTGGTCGCTAGGGTCCAAATAAACATAGCAACTATGCATTGATTTGAATAAGAGACTAGAATAATAATAAGAGGGCTTTATCAGAAAGGTGAGCAATAAAAAGTAGCAATAACAATACATAGGTAGCCTTATAGAGCATTTGTTTTTAGATGGAGTCAGTGACCCCCATTTGAAAAGCTGCAAAGAGTCAGCAGAAAAAGGCAAATAATTAAAAAGCTATACAAAATAAATAATTAAGACCAAAAGAAAAGTAGCTAACAATGGGCTATTCTATAACTAAAAGGTAACATAAAGGTGAACCACACCTTTAACTTTTAGTTATAGAATGGCCAATTCTTAGCAACTTTTCAATAGGTCCTGATTTTTTATTTGTCATGGTTTTTAAGCTATATGCCTTCTTCTTCTAACTCTTTCCAGCTTTCAAACCAGGGTCGCTGATCCTAGCAGCTTAACCCTTTAAGTGCCAGCAGAATTTCACATTTTGGTTACACAAAATGCCAGCCGTTTTTGAAACATTTTGTTCTCTCTCACTTTAGGGGCATTTTCTGAGGGGAAACCTATAGTTTACCTAGGAAAACTATACATTGTTTTTTTCGGTAGAAACTGAGCTTTCTAAATCTGCCTGAGTTTTCATGTATTTCCACCTGTGCAAAAAAATTTATAGTGCTAAATACCAAAAAAAAATGAAAAATTACCATTTTTCATCGTATATCAATTTATACCAGAAAAATATTTCATTTTACGGATGAAAATCCAACTGATTTGGAAAGCCTTATGTCTCTCGAACGTGCCAATACCAGATATGTATAGTTTTAGGGAGATTTAGGACTTCTGTATCTCAAAAACTCCCGGCAGTATATTACCGAATTTTGAAAGCACTAAGGCAGAAAACGGCATGCTTTAGATTCCAAGGCAAAAACTCCTGAAACCGTAGGTTTACCCCAGAAAACCATACATTTTTGAAAAGTACACATTCTGCCGATTACAAAATGGGTAACTATGTCTCTCTACTCCCAACTACCAAACATAAAAGCTTGTCTGAACATAGCGGTTTTTCAAAAAAAAATTCAAAATTCTGAAAAATCATTTCAAAGGTTTTATTTTGCTGCTCCGCATATCCCAAATTATATTAGGTACCAAGAAAAAGCCCCTGAAATATGATTGCCAGGGGTCCACTGAACAGTTTGATACCCATTATGCATAGGTTTACCAAAGTATCTGGCATTTAGAGACACCAATATGAAGTTAGCACATCCAAATTGATCAGGACTTTACTTCAGCTACTGAGAAATCAACACATTGACTGCATTTTTTGTGGGGTAAAAACACAGAAATATATGTTTACCCCCCAAACCCATATATTTTTGGAAAGTACACATTCTACAGAATCTAAAATGGGTACCCATGCCTTTCTGCTCCAAACTACTGAGTCGCAAGGCTTTCCCACAATTGTCGGTTTTGGTGAAATATGTGAAAATTGCCTCAAACCTTCAACTTCTCAGCACCATATCACCCATGTATCGTTACGCACCAAGAAAAAGCACCCTAAATATGATTGCCAGGGTTCCTCCAAACAGTTTGGTGGCCATTGTTCATAGGTTTACCAAAGTATCTGGCATTTAGAGGCCCCAAAATGAAGTTAGCGCATACAAACAGTCCCGGGGTAACTTCAGCTAATGAAAAATCAA
The DNA here is from genome assembly GCF_017654675.1 of Xenopus laevis. Classification (NCBI taxonomy): domain Eukaryota; kingdom Metazoa; phylum Chordata; class Amphibia; order Anura; family Pipidae; genus Xenopus; species Xenopus laevis. The sequence continues at coordinate 97,450,002 of NC_054377.1, read as the reverse complement.
CACATTGACTGCATTTTTGTGGGGTAAAAACACAGAAATATATGTTTACCCCCAAAACCCATATATTTTTGGAAAGTACACATTCTACCGAATCTAAAATGGGTACCCATGCCTTTCTGCTCCAAACTACTGAGTCGCAAGGCTTTCCCACAATTGTCGGTTTTGGTGAAATATCTGAAAATTGCCTCAAAGCTTCAACTTCTCAGCACCATATCACCCATGCATCGTTACGCACCAAGAAAAAGCACCCTAAATATGATTGCCAGGGTTCCTCCAAACAGTTTGGTGGCCATTGTTCATAGGTTTACCAAAGTATCTGGCATTTAGAGGCCCCAAAATGAAGTTAGCGCATACAAACAGTTCCGTGGGTAACTTCAGCTTATGAAAAATCAACACATTGACTGCATTTTTGTGGGGTAAAAACACAGAAATATATGTTTACCCCCCAAACCCATATATTTTTGGAAAGTACACATTCTACAGAATCTAAAATGGGTACCCATGCCTTATTGCTCCAAACTACTGAGTCGCAAGGCTTTCCCAAAGTTGTCGGTTTTGGTGAAATATCTGAAAATTGCCTCAATGCTTCAACTATCCAGCATCATATCGCCCATGTATCAATACGTATCACAAAAAAGCACCCAAATTGTGATTGCCAGGGGTCCTCCAAACAGTTTGGTGCCCACTGTGCATAGGTTTACCAAAGTATATGGCATTTAGAGGCCCCAAAATGAAGTTAGCACATACAAATTGTCCTGTGGGTAACTTCAGCTAATGAAAAATCAGCACATTGTCTGCATTTTTGTGGGGTAAAAACACAGAAATATATGTTTACCCCCCAAACCCATACATTTTTGGAAAGTACACATTCTACAGAATCTAAAATGGGTACCCATGCCTTTCTGCTCCAAACTACTGAGTCGCAAGGCTTTGCCAAATTTGGCGGTTTTGGTGAAATATCTGAAAATTGCCTCAAAGCTTCAACTTTCCAGCATCGTATTGTCCATGTATCATTACCAGCATAAAGCATCCTAAATATAAACATAGGGGTCTACTAAATAGTTTGATGCCCAATGTGCATAGATATACCAAACTATGTGGCGCACAGAGACCCCCAAATGACAATATGTATAGACATTTTCACGGCTGACGCGCTGGCTGCTGCAACATAACCACCCGGTGTGTGTATTATGCGACATTAGACCACCTAACAGTACAGAGACCCCAGAAAACCATATATTTTCAGAAAGTACACATTCTGACGAATCCAATATGGGTAAATAAGTGTTTCTACTACAAACTGCCAAACTGTAAAGCAATGCTGAACATAACGTTTTTTATCAAATTTCTGAAAATCGTCACAAAGCTTGAATTTTACCCCATTATATGCCCCACATTTCGTAACTTATCAGCATAAAACATCCTAAATATGAACGCCAGGGGTCTACTGAACACTTTGATGCCCAATATGCATAGATATACCAAACTATGTGGCGCACAGAGACCCCCAAATGACAATATGTATAGACATTTTCACGGCTGACGCGCTGGCTGCTGCAACATAACCACCCGGTGTGTGTATTATGCGACATTAGACCACCTAACAGTACAGAGACCCCAGAAAACCATATATTTTCAGAAAGTACACATTCTGACGAATCCAATATGGGTAAATAAGTGTTTCTACTACAAACTGCCAAACTGCAAAGCAATGCTGAACATAACGTTTTTTATCAAATTTCTGAAAATCGTCACAAAGCTTGAATTTTACCCCATTATATGCTCCACGTTTCGTAACGTATCAGCATAAAACATCCTAAATATGAACGCCAGGGGTTTACTGAACACTTTGATGCCCAATATGCATAGATATACCAAACTATGTGGCGCACAGAGACCCCCAAATGACAATAGTGTATATACATTTTCACGGCTGACGCGCTGGCTGCTGCAATATAAGCGCCTGGTGTGTGTATTATGCGACATTAGACCCCCCTAACAGTACAGAGACCCCAGAAAACCAGATATTTTCAGAAAGTACACATTCTGATGAATCCAATATGGGTAAATAAGTGTTTCTACTACAAACTGCCAAACTGCAAAGCAATGCTGAACATAACGGTTTTTATCAAATTTCTGAAAATCGTCACAAAGCTTGAATTTTACCCCATTATATGCTCCACGTTTCGTAACGTATCAGCATAAAACATCCTAAATATGAACGCCAGGGGTCTACTGAACACTTTGATGCCCAATATGCATAGATATACCAAACTATGTGGCGCACAGAGACCCCCAAATGACAATATGTATAGACATTTTCACGGCTGACGCGCTGGCTGCTGCAACATAACCACCCGGTGTGTGTATTATGCGACATTAGACCACCTAACAGTACAGAGACCCCAGAAAACCATATATTTTCAGAAAGTACACATTCTGACGAATCCAATATGGGTAAATAAGTGTTTCTACTACAAACTGCCAAACTGCAAAGCAATGCTGAACATAACGTTTTTTTATCAAATTTCTGAAAATCGTCACAAAGCTTGAATTTTACCCCATTATATGCCCCACATTTCGTAACGTATCAGCATAAAACATCCTAAATATGAACGCCAGGGGTCTACTGAACACTTTGATGCTCAATATGCATAGATATACCAAACTATGTGGCGCACAGAGACCCCCAAATGGATATATAGTAGATAAAATTTACAAGGCAAAACAAAATAAGGCAGTAAAGAGTGAAATGAAAAAAAATCCAATAAAACCACAAAAATCAATGTTTTTTTTCCAGAATAGTGTTATCGGCCGTCAGAATCACAGTTTGAATATTTTAGCTGGGCCAAACAGGTTATACGGCTAGAAACAAGTGAACATAACATATGCAGAGCTGAAAATGCAATAAAATGGCTAAAAATTCAATAAAATGGCTAAAAATGCACCAAAATACCCAAAATTGCAATATAATCACCGAAATAACATACAAAAGATATTGCACAGTACGGTTAGCGAATACGCTATTCGTAATGGCAATAAAACATTTTTTTCAGCCAAAAAAAGAGACGATGCGATAAGAAAAAAAAAAAAAAGCCACAATGCCATGTATGTGCGTGTGCGTGTGTACAAATGGTAAATTACATGTTATGTGCGCGTGTGCGTGTGCACATGTGTGTAAGTGCAGTGAGTGTAAGTGACCCCCCCAATCCCCAAAAATGTATGTGTAAGTGTGTGTAAGTGTGAATTTAAGTGTGTATTACTGTAATAAGTGTGTGTTGGTGTGTTTGTGTGTGTAATTGTTGCACTAACCTGAAAAAGTCGCTGAAGACTGTTGCACACGATGTGGAGGGGTCCCAGGAAGAAATCTGCGATGATCTGCGTGTTCCTGTGCTGTGGGGGCGGAGATCAACGGCGCAGTGCAGGCTGCAGCAGCAGGACACGTAAGTAACACGTGCCTGCTGCTGCTTTTGGGCCCCTGGGCGATCGCGCCCACTCGATCCCCTGCTCTGCTCGTTGCCTAGGGGCAGGGGATCGAAGCGGAACGGAGCGAGCGGCTCTAACAGCCGCTCCTCCGCTCCACAACCCGGAAGTGCTGCAGAACGTAGAATCTACGTTCTGTGGCATTTCAAGTTACTTTTCCACAGAACGTAGATTCTACGTTCTGTGGCACTTAAAGGGTTAAATCTATTCTGTGAGACTATAATGTTATTGTTATTGTAACTTTTTATTACTTATCTTTCTATTCAGGCCTCTCCTATTCATCTTCCAGTCTCTCATTCATGCCACTGCCTGGTTGCTAGGGCAATTTGGACATTAGCAATCAGATAGCTGCTGAAATTCCAAATTGGAGAGCTGACGAACAACAACAAATACTATAAAATGAAAAAAAATTGCAAATTGTTTAGAATAACTCTACACTATACTAACATTTAATTTTAAGATGAACAACCCCTTCAAACATGAGAAGCATAAAATATGAGATTCCACTTCAGCATATAAATGGTTAAATGGTTAAATGATTTTTACTTTACCTAAGGAGGCAATTTCACATGGAGCAAATTTCCAAACTTCATACCCTATCCTACTTCTCAAATGTTCTGTTTTTCGCGGGACAGTCCAGATTTTGACAGCTCAACCCGCAGTCCCGGATTGTTACTGAAATGCCCCAACTTTATCTCTTTGATCTCCTGCACTGAACAGCCAGAAAGAGATACAATTGTTTCTAAAATGTAATTAAATAAGAGGCTTTTGGCATAGAGCCCAGAATACTCGGCAGCTGCACTTAGATACATTTGTAACAATTTCAGATGAGCAAAGATACAATTGTAACTGTTTAAGATAAGCAGGAATCTTGGGGAAACTGTGACTTGCAAAGAGCAAATCACTTTCACTAGTAAAACTGTAAAAACACATAAACCCCAGAAATGTGTTCAAACTTTCCATAACCAGCCAAATTTTGTAAAATGGGTGTGGTATTTAGGGAGTATGACCATAAAATGGGTGTGGTCAAACAAAAATTGCAGATCTTTTTGTCCCTCTTTCTATTTTTCAAATGTTGGGAGGTATGCACCCTATTAAATACATATTAAAGGTGTTCTAAAGACAAAAAACTCATAATGATACATAAGTAAAAAGTGTTCATATTCCACATCTCCTGCAAAACCTACTGCCTTCTGCTCTGCATGCATCCCCACTAATTTTAAGTGACTGTCTCTGTTTCCAGACAGTGCTGGATACTAAAGGAATTATCCATAAGAGAAAACTTGCTAAAATAATTCAATTTTATATGATGTATCATTTCCTTGGTGAATTATTTTAGCAGGTTTTATCTGAACTTCAAAGACACTTTGCCTTGACAGCAACACAATCACATGATTACTGCTTTATTATTACTACAGATATTAGAGTTATCCAGACATATCCCAGCCCTATCAGCTTCCCACAACTAATGGAGGTATATGTCTGTGGAACATATAGATATGGGTGCTCATAACCAGGTTTTCTATGCAATGAGTAGCTTTAGCGTTCCCTGTCTGATAGCCTGGCTCTGAATGCTTGGAACAGAAACCTGCCTGGGGTCTATTTGGATGGACCTGCAATCCCCCATGCCCCCCACTGCCACCATAAAACTGGAAATTGCTTCATCCTAAACCCAGACATGATATCATGCAAGGGCTGGGGGCTGGCAGCAGGCAGACTTTAACTGGGGGTTCACTTCTAATGGTTGATGGCATACACAAACTATGTGATATAATTTTACTGTATGTAAAGATTACAATTTTTGAGTTTGGTGCCAGCAGACTATTTGTATAAACACTCAGACAAAGCTGATCCACAAGGTAATTTGTGCACAATTTGCTTTAAGGGATTCTGCATTTCCCCAGAATGCATCAGTTAATAGCGCTGCTCAAAAAGAATTCTGCACTGAAATCCATTTTTCAAAAGAGCAAACATGTTTTTCTTTTTTTTCAATTCAGTTTTGCTTTTATTGAAAAATATATGCACAAAGTATACACATAAAATCATAAACAACAATAAGAATAGGTAAAAGAATAAAAAAGAAAATAAATAATAATAAGGTAATAAGGTACAAGGTTACCGTGAAATCACCAATATTTACCGGCTAGAACCAGAGATAGCAAACATGTTTTTCTATATTTAATTATGAAATCTGACATGGGGCTAGACATGTTTTTAGTTTCTCAGCCATGTAACTTGTGCTCTGATAAACTTTAGCCACTCTTTACTCCTGTGCTGCAAGTTGGAGTGGTATCACTACCTCCCTTCCCCGTCCAGCAGCCCATCTGCAGAACAATGGGAAGGTAACAGAATAACAGCTCCCTGGTTGATATGAGAATAGCAGTCAAAAGTAAAAATCCAACTCTACAAGTAGGAAAAGCAATAGCTTAGCTGAAAGCAGTTCCATTGTAAAGTGCTAGCGCTTTCTGTGAGTACAAAATCAGGCACAATGACCTGAGGCGACTGCTTACACACCAATAAGTTTTGTATGGTAGAGTGAATTATTTGTAATGCAAACAGTGTAATTTAGAAATAAAAACTGCACAGTAAAAAATCATGACAGAATCCATTTTAGTAGTCCGCATGCACATGTGGGAGTATTTAAAGAGCACCTTACATTGTTTTGTATCTCTACAATAAAGGAAGAGTGCCTTTAAAAGTTAAGAATTGGCACTGGTTTTATTAAGCAATACCCCAAAAACATTAATAGCATCACCCACCTATCCATTCCACTTTATTCCATTTGCAGATGCTCAGGAGAGCCAATGGCATCCTTGTGGGATACCGGTCAGTCTTCTCACAGGATCAAGATGCCTGGCAGACCTGACTGGTGTATACAATAGAGTATATATATATATCTTATCTATGTGTACATGCTCCAACTAGCTTACTACATAGAGCTCCCTTTTTTTATTAAAAAACATAAAAAACAGCCTTCCTAAATTTCTCACTTTCTGATTAATAACATTGGCATCAAACAGCACTGTTACTAGCCAGGGGGCAACCCAATATCCATCTCCTACTGTGCTTCAAAATAATGAGAGTTAGGACTGCCCAACACCTGCACCTTACCTGCTAATCTAATCAAGATTCTAGGTTATAGATATCTAAATTATAAAATATCTAGATTACAAGAGGACTCAGTGCCAACAAAAGTCCACTGCTAAAGGACAAACTAGTTATGCAGCATTGTGATTTTGAAGGCTTACTGTTCATAATTAAAGGCATAATCTGGAGATATTATTTTTTTTACCCTTAAAGGAGAAGGAAACCCCCAGGGCGCTAAACCCCTCCCCCCCTCCCCTGTGCTGCCCCCCCTCCCTCCTCCCCCCTGGCCTACCTGTCCCCCTGGGGAAATGCCCCTAACTTTTTACTCACCCCTCTGCGCAGGTCCTGTCCACGGAGTACGCAGTCGCCATCTTCTCCCACGCGCGTCTTCTTCCTGCTCTGATCGGCGTTTTCTGGCGCATGCGCAGTAGGAACAGGTACCGGTACGGCTCTACTGCGCATGCGCCGAATGTCACGAAGTGAAATCGGAAAACTTCGTGACATTCGGCGCATGCGCAGTAGAGCCGTACCGGTACCTGTTCCTACTGCGCATGCGCCAGAAAACGCCGATCAGAGCAGGAAGAAGACGCGCGTGGGAGAAGATGGCGACTGCGTACTCCGTGGACAGGACCTGCGCAGAGGGGTGAGTAAAAAGTTAGGGGCATTTGCCCAGGGGACAGGTAGGCCAGGGGGGAGGAGGGAGGGGGGGCAGCACAGGGGAGGGGGGGAGGGGTTTAGCGCCCTGGGGGTTTCCTTCTCCTTTAAAGGAGAAGAAAAGTCGTTTAGCACTTGGGTTGCCAAATGTTAGGCACCCCCATGTGAATGTATTTACTTACCTGAAACCCTGGGCCGTTGCTCCTATCAGCAGAAAACTGCACCGGCCTGGGGTTATTACAGAAGTGAACACCACGGAGCGCTTCTCTTCCGGCTTCTTCTTCCCAGGCCGGGGCAGTTTTCTGCTGATAGGAGCACCGGCCCAGGGTTTCAGGTAAGAGAATACATTCACTTGGGGATGTCTAACATTTGGCACCCAAGTGCTAAACGACTTTCCTTCTCCTTTAAGACCCTGGCCCTTATGATCGGTTGGGGTTAGGGATCAGTTAAAGCAGGGGTCCCCATCCTATTGGTATTATATCAGTTTTTTTATTTCAAAAAAACTTGTCTCCAAGTCAGGAATTCAAATGTATGTGCCTGCTTTGAGGTCACTCAGAGCAACATCCAAGGGATGTTTCTCATGAGCCACAGGTTAGGGATCATTGAGTTAAAGGATGCTGGCACACTGATATAAATAGCATACCCAGGATATGGCTAATGTAAGACCAAGTGTTTTCTCTGCCAACATCTGGCAAATAGAATTGGCCTGTCACTGCACACACTGGTGGATTTCAGCCATTAGCCTAGAAAACTCTTCATGCAGCCTTTATGCTACACACCATATAGTAAATGGTAAAGTTCATTCCTATGGCTCTGTACAGACAAGGCAGATGAAAAAAGCTGAAATAAACTGAAATGAGAAAATATATATTCATATTCAGGGTTTGTTACTGTTCCTACGGGAATAAGTCGGTACCTTTATTGTGCAGGGTGCCAAGCTAAGTACCCACCGATGTTAAGGAGTGGCACAAGCCTGTGGTGTAGTTGTGTGGTGTTGTAGTGAGGTGTAATAGTGTGGTGTAGTAGTGTGGTGTAGTAGTGTGGTGTAATAGTGTGGTGTAGTAGTGTGGTGTAATAGTGTGGTGTAATAGTGTGGTGTAATAGTGTGATGTAGTAGTGTGGTGTAATAGTGTGGTGTAATAGTGTGGTGTAGTAGTGTGGTGTAGAAGTGTGGTGTAATAGTTTGGTGTAATAGTGTGGTGTAATAGTGTGGTGTAGTAGTGTGGTGTAAGTGTGGTGTAGTAGTGTGGTGTAATAGTGTAGTGTAATAGTGTGCTGTTGTAGAGTGGTGTAGTAGTGTGGTGTAAGTGTGGTGTAGTAGTGTGGTGTAATAGTGTGGTGTAATAGTGTAGTGTAATAGTGTGGTGTAGTAGAGTGGTGTAGCAGTGTGGTGTAGCAGTGTGGTGTAGTATAAGTGTGGTGTAGTAGTGTGGTGTAATAGTGTAGTGTAGTAGAGTGGTGTAGTAGTGTGGTGTAAGTGTGGTGTAGTAGTGTGCAGACTCTCTTGCCACGATTATTTGGTTAACCATTTCTCTAAAGCTGAATGTTTCTCTAATGTTTACTGCACGTGAGTAGAGAGCCATATAAAGCAGCCACACACACTGCTATGCCCCAGGGCAAAAGCTTCGCGCCCACATTATGTTCAGCCCCGGGTACAGACAAACTTTCATTCTCCAGGCGCAAACTTCAGCGCCTGACGAGAAAACGCTGCCATTGTAGTTCTGCAACTACAGAAGAGGCCGTTAAAGAAGACACCAACTTTAGTCCATGAATTATCTGTGGGCAATAGAGAGACAATGTGCATGTGTTACAGTTACTGTGCCATTACCTGGTACTCCCCGCAGCAGCGCATCGTCAGTCAGGCCTCTGGAATTGTCTCAGACGGTGGCTCCAGCCCACAGGTACAACATGTTCGTGCGCAACACGGCGGTATATTCCCAGGAGTCAGAATATTCCCAGGAGTCAGAATATTCCCACAGCGAAGTGGCCGCGCTGCCAGTTAATGAGTAACTCGAGGCCAATGGAAAAGTGATGGGAGTGTGTTTGTGATTTCCTGTATCGCCCGAGTGACTCCAACAGCACCTCGCCCGGCGCGCCCACACACAGGTACCAGAGCGGCTGTAGGCGCCTCTTTAGTTCTATTACCCCTCCGGGCTGTTGCTACTGACAGGCGTGAAGTACATTTATGCTCCAAGCGGAAAAGCAACAAGTCCCGGTGTGATAGTGACGAGCGAATCTCTGTCCCGCCAGGTGAATAGTTCCTGCCCGGACTCTGAGTTCGGCCAAGGCGCGTGCCCGTCTCCCCCACCCTATGACTGGCTGCTGGGCCTCACACTCAGCCACATGGGAGGCGCGACCTCCTGGCACACAGGCACACAAGCTCACAGGCACACCGAGCAGCAATTGCTAAATATACACTCGCACTGAGGTAGTGTCACAGCCCGGCCACAAGCCTCTAATAATATACAGGGGCTCCTCACAGGATTGTCTTACTGATGTACTGCAACTAACCAATAGTGACACCAACTCACACACAACTTACAAACGGTCTCAAATCATTCAATGCAAGACTTGTTTTCCCACAGAAAATAGATATTTCCATATTTATCTTGATTTGCAAATGTACACTCAGGTCCGGTTTGTTTGCCAAATATTTGTTTTCAGATTTATTACTGGAAACAGCAAGTTGGTGTGTTACACTGGCCAATGGATTGTTCACCACAACCTGAGGAAAACTGCACATTTTCTGTTCATTTGTATAGAACTTTGGGCTTTTCGTTCTGCCAAAAATGTGGGAAAACCTCTGCCCCCCCCCTTCATAAATGTGTGTGTGTGTAATTGTATATATGTGTGTGTGTGTGTGTATATGTGTGTGTATATGTGTGTGTGTGTGTGTGTATGTGTGTGTATATGTGTAAAGTGTGACCTTGACACATGTTGGAAATAGAGCATCAATAAGTATTTTGCTATCTTTATATATTGAAAAAAGTGCATTTTAAAACATACCTTTCGTTATATGTTACACACATGTTTATACCTGTGTTTGCACATGATTATTCACTGCTTTAATAACAGTTAGGATTTGACCCTACTGTATGTATTATGAGGATATTTATTCCACACCTTATAACCCTATTCTATACACAAGAAAGCCCAGGACAAATTTACCAAAAGTGCCTCCTCCCCACATAATTAAACCCCTGAACCTTCTTTAACATACATATGAGCACATCAGTTCAAGGCAATGTTAGAAGAAGCCAAACCTTAGGTCTGTCTGATTCAAAGCACTTTGAAGTATCATTTCTGCTTCACTTTGTTAGGGAGTTTACTATGAGGAGCACCAGTCTGGAAAAAATTAAGATTTATTCAGAAGGGGTATATAACATATAGAAACCTGCCCACCGGTAACTTATCATTTCCTTTAGGGATGCACCGAATACCGAACCGAATCCGAACCCTAATTTGCATATGCAAATTAGGGTTGGGACGGGGAAAAATGTTTTACTTCTTTGTTTTGTGACAAAAAGTCACGCGATTTCCCTCCCCACGATTTGGATTCGGTTCAGCCAGGCAGAAGGATTCGGCCGAATCCGAATCCTGCTCGAATGCCGACCGAATCCTGGATTTGGTGCATCCCCTAATTTCCTTGTCTTTAAGCCTGATGGAATAATATAGAATGTGGTTGACCCACATTTGTGAGACAACATCATTGGCATCTGATTCACTAGATGGAAGTCTGGTCTGCCTGCTGTGGAAATCCTGGAGTTACCATCAGGTGCAGGGTGGTGGGTAGCTTCATGATCCCTAGCATCAATAGGCACAGTTGCATTTAACATCCATATTGGAGCACCCACACTTGTGGGGGTGTTCATAGATGACACCTAAAGGCTGAAGCTGGGTGAAGGGAGGGGGTTGTTTATTCAGAGGGCTTCACATTTGACTGGCTATTGGTTTTGGTTGTACTCAAAAAAAGGAAGAGTAATGTGACATTATTTCACTAACGGTAGACCACAGATCAGTAAACTCTTTTCACTCCCAATTCAAGGCAGCTATGAATTTTTATAGTTCATTGCTATGCCCAAAGTCAAAGTTTGTAAAAGAAACCAGCTTAGGCATGTTAATGCTTATAGATTTCTGCCTGTTGCATGGACATATGGAACCATCCTCCTCCTGGATTTCTTCATAGCAAGGCAATGTATAGCCTATGTATTGTAATACAGAAGTTTATGGCAGAGACCTCCACCCAATGGGCTTTTTATTTGTTATAATATTCCCATGCCCCAATCACACACCCCAATCTATTCAATGCTTTTAATTGTACAGTTTAAATGAATTAGAATGAAAATTTATATCAAGTGGGAGACTGGGCTGATGTTGGAGGAAACTGGGTGTGGGGTAGATTCCTGTGCAGAACCAATTTGTTAAACCAAAGTTCGACCCGGGACCCGTAATCCAGACCTGCATTCTTACCTGCTTGAACCCGCTACCCGACCCGCAAGTACCCGATCCATGACCCGTTGACCATCAAGAATCAGGAAGTGCTGTCATTGTAAACTGAAAGTGACATCATCAAAAGTAGGCGAGATCAGTAAAAAGGAGTAAAACTCGCTATTGAGAAGACCAGCGGCCCGACCCGCAGAACCGCGTCTATACCCGCACATGAAACTTCTATCCGCAACCAGCAGGTTGCCCGCTTTTTTGCGTGCGACCTGCGGGTACCAGACCCGCTGCAGGACTCTAGTGTGGGGTCAAAACAGGTGGACAATTGAAAAATTTGACAGGTCTGTTTTTTGATGAATTTACAACAACCAACCAAGCATGTCTTTATGCATAGCTACTATTACTACTCAGTAAGAGATAATTAATTCTGTATCCTAGGGAAAAACCTCCAATTACACCAGCACACAGGCTGGTATGACACTGGATAAAGCAGCTTTGGAAAGCATTTGTGCTGGTACAGCTACATAATTGCTATTTACATTATTTCCATTTTTGTACCAGTCACTGCAGATTGTCAGTAGGATATGCTTTTGCCTCACTGATCCTATCCATTCTTTAGTTGTGACGGTTAACTAGCTGTTGTTATTTTTCTTAAATAACTCTTGCTATTTTCATTTATTGGCAGGATGACAAAGATAATACTAAGCAAGAACACAATAGTGTCTGGAATGTGCAATATAAGCTTCTTCTATAGTTCTTCTTCAACTACATAGCATGGATACTAAGTGGGTGGGTACTGTAGGAATGGTTTGGGTGCAGTGCATAACCTATCCTTGTGGCTGTTGACCTTGTAATAATGTAAGAGATAAGGATCAAAGATCACATTATAATTCACATACTTATGTACACGTAACCTCCCCTTGACAATAGATGGAGTGTGACATGTCCCAAATCTTATGAAGGATGATAGGAGAAATTGCAAGAGTCTCAGGTTGAATATTTCAGACATAAAGATTCTATATAATATGGCTCATCCACTGTAAGGATTACTTTTTTATTTTACATAATGTAAGAATAGAGTTCAACTATTTCCAACTTTTTTCAATATGCAGGCGTATGTCAAGCAGCAGTGTACTGCATACAAGAGCCTATATTGTGAATGCAACTGTTGCCAATGTGTAAATGCACAGAAATTAAGGATGCACTGAATCTGCTATTGGAAATTTGGCCGAATTGATTCAGAGAAATGGGGAACCGAATATGAATCCTAATTTGCATATGTGAGTTAGGGACGGAGAGGGAAAATGTCGAAAAAAATTTTTACTTCCTTGTTTTGTGACAAAAAGCTTTGTGATTTCCCTTCCTGCCCCTAATTTGCATATGTAAATTAGGATTTGAATTTGGTTCAGCCAGGCATAAGGATTTGGCCGAATACTAATCCTGTTGAAAAAGTCCAAATCCTGTCCGAATCTTGAGCTGAATCTTGAATTCGGTGCATACCTAACAGTACCTAATAGGGCCTATTTTAGCTCCCAGTCCAGACCTGGCTCCGAATTACAGAATGCCCATCTCCCATAGACTCCTTTTTTATTCAAATAATCCAAATTTTTAAAAATGATTTCCTTTTTCTCTGTACTTGATCCCAGCTAAGATATAATTAATTCTTATTGAAAGCAAAACCAGCTTATTGGATTTATTTAATGTTTACATGATTTTATAGTAGACTTTAGATATGAAGATCCAATTACAGCAAAATCCCTTATCCAGCAAACCCCCGGTCCCAAGCATTCTGGATAACAGGTCACATACCTGTACAACAATCTGCCTCCCCACATTTTTTTTTTTGAGGACATTTTCATAGAACAATAGCATAAATGTGACCTTGAAAGGAATATGCCTTCTATTCTTTCTAGAAATGCTTGAAGGGGTTATTCACTCCCAAACACTTTTTTCAGTCCAGTTATTTTCAGATTGTTCACCAGAAATAAACACTTTTTACTTTTTTTATTTTTTTTACTATTTTTCCAAAATTGAAGTTTGATGTTCCTGTCTCTGGTGTTTCAATCTGGCAGCTCAGTAATTCAGGTGCAGCATCTGAACTGTTATAATTTGCTACATTAGTTGATACATGTATCAGCAGCATCTTTGGAATATTAGCAACTATTGTTTCAATTATAACAGCTGCCTTTCATGAAACTCAGGTATTTTGCTCAGCAGGGCAATGAGAAGAATGTATCAACCAATGTATCAATTTAGAATAGTTTTAAGGGTTGGTGACCCCCTTTCTCCTGGAGCTGCCTTCGAAAGACATAACAGCAGTGGTACCTAACCAGTTTCTGGCGAGCAACATGTTGCTCACCAACCCCTTGGATGTTGCCCCCAGTGGCTTATTTGTGAATTCCTGGCTTAGAAGCAAGTTTTGGTTGCATAAAAACCAGTACTGCCAAACAGAGCCTCCTGTAAACTGCTAGTCCACAAAGGGGCAGCCAATAGCCAATCACAGCCCATAATTGGCACCCCAGGAACTTTTTGGGGATCCCTGACGTAGAGAGTGATATTCTGAGACAATTTGCAATTGGAGGGAAAAGTAGTAACCTCCTCTGTTAGCTGGCAAACATGGAGTCAGGTAAAATGAGAGAGCTAGAGTTAATTGCATGAGCTAAAAACTTTGATATAATTGGTCTTACTGAGACCTGGTGGGATGAAACCTGTGACTGGGCTGTCAATTTAAATGGCTACACCCTTTTTAAGATGGACAGAGGGGTTAAAAAGGGTGGAGGACTTTGTCTTCATGTAAAACCTGAATTAAAGTGGTGCTCTAAAGAAATAACTATGGATGACACTGGAGAGGGTGTGGAATCCCTTGGGTTGAGATTTCAACTGGGCAAAAAACTATGAAGAAAATTTCCATTGGTGTATGCTAAAAACCACCTAATAAGTGAAGAGATTGAGTCTCAACTACTATTACAAATGGGGGCTGCTTCACAACTAGGTTAAGTTATTATTATGGGTGGCTTCAATTATCCAGACATTGGCTGGGGTAATGGGGTTGCCAAGTCGGAAAAAGCTAATAGGTTTGTAAATATGCTGAATGACAAGAGAGCCTGGGACGCAATGGTGCAGCTCACTAAGGCTAACGCCACACTATCTCCAGATGCACCTTTATGGGGTAACAGTAATTACTCACACTTAGCTGCATTCTTAGAAGTGGGAATTTGGACTAAGTTAGGGCTAAAGAGGTTGTCCCAAGTATACACTGATTGGAGTCTTCACACACTGGCTACATTTCGTCAGACCCTCTCTCTGCCTGATTTATCCGAGAGATACAACCAAATCAGCCATCTTTGCTCAACACAATTTCCAACTCCTCCTCTGCAACTACAATACACGGGGTTAGAAGAATTAGTTTCTCAGCCCACCAAGACGAAACTCCTCTCCAATACCTACAAACACTTAATTTCCAATAGATATGATCCCCGACCCAGAGTGAAATATAAGTGGGAGAGCAGCGGGGTTATTGTGGACCCAGATGATTGGGAAGAAATCATAGACAATCTTTATATTCCTTTGGTGAGTGTTAGAGACAAACTTATACAATTCCGGATCATACACCAAACATACCTCACTCCGCAGAAACTGTATACTATGGGGAGGGTGGCTTCACCCGGCTGTCCAAGATGTGGTGCTTCTGTTGCCAATTTTATGCATTTAATGTGGGAGTGTCCAGTGATACTCAGATATTGGAGGGCAATTGTGAGCTTTATGGCTACGGAACTGGAACTTCCCCAAATACTTAGCCCTGCTACCTGTCTTCTGGGTCTCCTGGACTCCGTGATACCCAGAGTAAATAATAGATGTCTGATGAGGCTGCTCCTCTTCTACGCAAAAAAAGTGGTTGTCCTGCACTGGATGGGCCGAATGCCACCGACATTGAGTAGATGGATTGGACTAATCAATTGGAACTGTACAAACTCACGTATTTAGCCCGAGGATGCCCAAAGAAATTTGAAAGTATATGGAAACCTTGGCTCGAGTCGCCAGCCACATCAACTAACCAATGAACATCAATTTACAGCCATACTTCCCCCCCTTCCCCCTTCTTTTCCTTTTCTATCTAGCTTCTCTTCCCTCTATCTTCTTTAAGTTGTAAAATTCAATAAAAATTAATCTTTAAAAAAAAAGAAAATATGCTGAATGACAACTTTTTATTTCAGCTAGATCAAGAACCTACTAGGAATGACTCTCTTTTGGACCTAATAACTAATAATACTGAACTCATCTCTAGCATTTGTGTGGATGAGCATTTAGGGAATAGTGATCATAACGTGGTCTCCTTTGAGATTAAGTTGCAAAAACAACTCTATAAGCGGGAAACTAAAACACTAAACTTTAGGCGGCCAAACTTTGCCTGCAACATATTAACTGGGAAAGGCTTTTCACAGGGTTAAATACAGAAGAAAAATGGAATGTCTTTAAATGCTTCTTAATAAATGCTTCTTGTAAGCAAGGAATGTTGTTGCAAAGCAAAACCATTGTGGTTTGAAATAATTGTTGGTGTCGAGGTTGGTAAGAAAACGTGCTTTTAAAGCTTTCAAGTTAGCCAAGACAGCTGAAACAGTTGTCAGGAATAAGGAGACAAGTTAAAATTGATATGGAAAGCGGCATTGCAGCAAGGGTAAAATTAACCTAAAATTATTTTTTAAGTATGTAAATAATAAAAAAATTAAGCAGGAGGGGGTGGGATCATTGTTGTCATTGTTAAAAAACGATACAAAGTAAATAATGTAGACAAATTTAAAAGTTGCTTAGAATTGCCCATTCTATAACATACTAAACGTTAACTTCAAGGCGGACCACCCCTATAAACGTTAGTATTAGAAAAACAGTCACAAATAGGAAATGGAAAGTAGTTGAAAAAAGTCTTTATTTTTAGTGAACTAACTGAAAACAACTGAAGTGAAAAAAGTTTTGGAAGACCCATTTAACAACCCCTTTACTAAATGTAATAGCTATTGAAAGCCGTATTTATGTATCTCTTTCTGTCCTCTGGATAAAACAATGTAACAGGAGTCAGGCTTTCAACATTGTTTTAGGAGTCACAGCTAGAAGTGCACTGAATCTAAAATAGTCAGTTACCACTTTTTAATAGCGACTACATTTTCAAATCTTTAAAACCAATGGAATTGTATAGTGAATGATTATTTGCTTAGAATTTTGTTTTTAATCACTGTGGGAAAAAGTAATTTTTGGTGGAGAACCCCTTTAAAAACCTTTTCGGTGCTAAAATATGAATATCTCAAAAAATTTGAGATTTTCAGACAATTACTAATGAAAAAAAATCTGAAAACCTCTCAAAGACTAAAAGAAGTCCAATAATATCAGCCCAGCATCCATTGACTTCTATGGGACCTTGACAGCTTTTACTTAGCACAGTTTTGTATTAGTGTTTTTGGTGGTTTATACACTAAATCTGAAAACCTCTTAAAGTCTTAAAGACCAAAAGAAGTCCAATAGTATCAGCGCAGCATCCATTGACTTCTATGGGACCTCAACAGGTTTTACTTGGCACAGTTTTGTATTAGAGTTTTTTCGTGGTTTATACACTTGATAAATCTTGAATTTTTAATGTTTTAGAGAAATTAAAAAAACACATTTTTAGAGAAAAAATAAAATTTGTGAAATAAATAGAAATCAGAATGTTTCTAAATAGCCTCCCCAGTGTATACCAGTAAACTATTTCATTAACTAATTAGTCAACCTATAAGGAGAAGAGAGTAAATAAGGTTATGGCTACTAATGCTGTATTTTATATACAGAACTTCCTGTACCAGCCCAGAAATGCAGCAGCCCCATAATAATAGTATAATTTTATCTGGATAGGCCATTTTTTGCAAGTCAGTGGCTCAACCTCATTGTTCCTTGAGATACTACTGAGAAACTTATGTCAAAACTTATGAAGAATTAAGAAAACATCAGCATTAAAGTTAGTTTATATCATGTCATAGAAGCTTATTAATCAATTCTGATGCTGAATACACTGGTTTATAAGCTGCCATACAATTTTAATTGAAATTAATTACTAAACAGGTGTATATCTTGACTTTTACATTATATTTATACAGTCTATTGTAAGTCGATCCCCAGGCCTGGATTTGTGGCAATGCATAGACCTAGGGCTGTACAAATTAAAGGATGGCATGCCTGAAGGTTGCTTACATCTGGAGCACTGGGGACTTGGCAGGTAGCAGATTTGCCAGTGTCTGTGCTTCCTTGTTCTCCAGATGGATGCGCATGATCGTGAGTAGGGATGCACCGAATCCAGGATTTGGTTCGGGATTCTGCCTTTTTCAGTAGGATTCGGATTCCGCCGATTCCTTCTGCCCGGCTGAACCGAATCCGAATCCTAATTTGCATATGCAAATTAGGGGTGGGGAGGGAAACCGCATGACTTTTGGTCACAAAACAAGGAAGTACATTTTTTCCCCCTTCCCTGCAAATTAGGGAGTTTGGATTCTTTCACAAAGGATTCAGGGGTTCGGCCAAATCCAAAATAGTGGATTCAGTGCATTCTTAATCGTGAGGGAGGAGGGGAGCAATAGGGAATGCTGGCCTCTGGGTGCCTACACTAGAAATCCCTAAGCTCAGGTAACTAAAAGCAGCCTACAGCATATGCTGTCAATCAGCAGAAAAAGATGGGGAGCTACTGGGGGGGCATTTGTGGAGGCACAGATCTTCCATGCTAAAGAAGTGTAGAGGCCTTGAGCTGGTACAAAAGCCAAAAACATATCAGGCCTCATTTGGGAACATAAATAGACGCATGCCTCTGTTCACCATTTTAAGTTACTTGAAAATGCCCTCCCAAAACACAGGGATTGTTTGTCCATATATTACAATTTATTCAAGCTGGCCAACTAAGTCAAAGTCATCCCTGGTCTGTCCAGTCCTACACTCACTTTCATCTGACCACTGATTATTAACCACAAAAGATTATGAAAAAAGTACATGCAGATGCATGTAGGTGCAGAGTTGTGCAGCAGTTGTCGTTCTTCCCGGGAGTCTTCCCTGAGCTGAAGCATACACAGTGGAAACCAATTTGCTTTTTTTGCACTTTGCCCTCTGCTTAGGGCATTGTGCAAATATCCACAGATCCATTTCAGATAGCAGACCTTTGTTAGGCAGTGTTCCATTCAAGAGTGGCGGGCAGGGTGGACACGAAGGCATCACCCCTCCTGCTCCCTACCCACCTTTAACTTGCACAGAGGAGCACAACAGAGCATTCATATTTATGTTGGTATCCAATGACAAGTGTGAGATACAACCCTGTAAAATAGAAGCTTAAGGGTACAACTACATGGGCAATTTCCCCGCCGATTGTGCTGGATCCGACGCTCTGCACCAAAACGCAGGCGTCAAATCGGATGCGACGGAAAACAAGGTAGGAAATACAAATGTCGGATGGTGTTGCAGAGTTCATCCAATGCGACACGAATTTTGGATGCAGACGTGGCATGCAGCGTCTGCATCCGACAGTCGTGTCACGTCAGATGAACTCTGCGACACCATCCGTCATTTGTATTTCCTACCTTGTTTTCCATCGCATCCGACTTGACTCCTGCGTTTTGGTGCAGACCGTCGGATCCAGCACAATCGCGGAGAAATTGCCCATATAGTTGTACCCTTACAGTGATTTTTTATAACTGTCAGGTACACTTTTTTACAAACAATTTTAGATTTATGAATAGCCGTGCACTCACCCGCTTCAACATAATTTCACCCTTGCTGGTAAAAAAACGGCAGTGCGTGAGATAACTTTAGACACTAGAATAATTTAATTGTAAAGTATCTCCAATCGCACTCAATGGATTGAATTGTTCCAATAAATATCTATAAATTATGAGCTTCCAAATTAATTCAACCAATTAATATAAACCAGCATTTTATTACATCATTTTTAAAAAATCAATTTATGTAACACATCAAATAAATCAATCAATTTGTATAACACATTAAATAATTCATTAATTATACACAAAAAAATCATCCATTTAGTGGCCAGCTCATGTTAGATCCTATGTTGCTTTGTAAGAAAAAACTTGATGAAGTTTAAAGTGTACGAGTGCTGTTAAAAAAAATTCATTATAAGCAAAAGAGCGAGAGGGTGCGCATATAATTAGCATGTAAGTTCCTCAATTCCATGTATTGACACTCTAAAACGCCCATAAAAATTCATTAGCTTATAAGTGTAAAAGTGAAAGGGAGGGTAAGTGTAGCCATCTAGTGGTCAATATAGTAGTCAGTATTAAAAAGATAGAAAATGATGTCTTTAATGGTTTCCAGAACCCCCACAGTCTGAGAGACATTTTGTATCCACCAGAAATTGTACCCCCTAATCAAGCACAAATACTTTTGTGTGCTCTAGTAATATCACCCACGGGTAGTGTTTTAGCCTCCAACCCTGGTTGCAGAAATGGCAGACATCCACTTATCACTGTACACACAGGCAGATTGTGTCCAGAAAAACCCACACTGGAGCTGGTAGAAAAAACACCATGTAGCACATAACCCTAAATGTTTGCTCGCAAGGGCATTGTTTTACACTTGACAAAGAGAACCAAGGCATGACACATTTAGTAGTGTGTGTGCAAATAAGGCAAGGTGCTTGCATATAGTTTTGCCAATGCCTCTTTTCTTATAACCTTTTGTTGTATATTGTAAAATATAATTACCTTGAACTTCGGTGCTGGTGCACATAATAATAGAAGTGGCACAGCAATAAATTGCTTAATGTTTGGTTACCAACTTAACCCATGTCTATTACCATTTAAAGGGATACTGTCATGGGAAAACATGATTTTTTCAAAATGCATCAGTTAATAGTGCTGCTCCAGCAGAATTCTGCACTGAAATCCATTTCACAAAAGAGCAAACAGATTTTTTTATATTTAAAATCTGATATGGGGCTAGACATATCGTCAGTTTCCAAGCTGACCTCAGTCATATGACTTGTGCTCTGATAAACTTTAGTCACTCTTTACTGCTGTACTGCAAATTGGAGTGATATCCCACCTCCCTTTCCCCCCAGCAGCTTAACAACAGAACAATGGGAAGGTAACCAGATAGCAGTTCCCTAACACAAGATAACAGCTGCCTGGTAGATCTAAGAACAGCAATCAATAGTAAAAAGCCAAGTCCCACTGAGACTCATTCAGTTACATTGAGTAGGAGAAACAACAGCCTGCCAGAAAGCAGTTCCGTCCTAAAGTGCTGGCTCTTTCTGAAAGCACACGACCAGGCAAAATGACCTTAGATGGCTGCCTACACACCAATATTACAACCATAATAAAAATACACTTGCTGGTTCAGGAATGAAATTTTATATTGTAGAGTGAATTATTTGCAGTGTAAACAGTGTAATTTAGAAATAAAAACTACACCATAAAAATCATTACAGAATCCCTTTAAGTACTAACCCATTGTATTCTAAAGGGGGAATATAATAAAAGTTAAAAAAGAATAAAAAATCATATTTAAGTTGTTTCTCCATTAGACAGTTATATTGTAAAATGAACAAGACATTTTTCTGAGCATGAATAATGTCTTTCTCTTTCTGGCAGAGGAAAAATTGCTTTACTGACTTTTAGGATATTGTCACCATAAATATACTTTCTATTTCCTTTTTAGGTTTTTTTTTCTATTTTCGTTTTTTTTTTTTTTACATTTTTGACCAGATGGTGCATAATCCTTTTCTTGCCACTAGATGGGGATAAGAGCTTAATTTCATGTTCCCCATAATTGCACTGCTCTTCAGATTTATCCCAGAATGACAGAATATGATGAATGTAATGTAGTATAGACTAAACCTAGTAATTCCTAAGAAACTAAACATCTGTGAATTGATTTGACTTCCGATCAGAAAAAATGTACCATGAAAGTCTGTTGAATAAAACCTTGCCTGGATTTTTGTTTTATGGAAGAAACAAAACCAATTTTCGTAAAAGGGAAAGTAAACTGACTCTGCGAATATTTTGTTTTAGCTCAAGAACACTGGCCCCCTCTCAACTGCATTGCACCCACTTCCTTTGCCCCTGTAGCTTCTCCTCAACTGCAGAGCAGCCTCTAAGCTTCAGACCTCACTCACAGTTTTTGGAATCGATTACCTTTGCCTGCTGCTGACCAGATATTGAAAGAAAAAAAATGTTTTCACGAGTTTGAGAAAAATAAAAAAAAATTAGGCAGATTTGATGTCAAGAACT
This sequence comes from Xenopus laevis, assembly GCF_017654675.1. NCBI lineage: Eukaryota > Metazoa > Chordata > Amphibia > Anura > Pipidae > Xenopus > Xenopus laevis. Next base: position 97,428,085 of record NC_054377.1, on the reverse strand, counting down.
CAAGAATCCTCCAGCGATTTATATAAATGATTGCTCAAGGAGGCTCGAGCAATAGTAACAGTGCCCCTTAGTATGTTATAGAATATCATATTTTAAAGAATATTTCAGTTAGTCTTTTTTTTTATAATTTTCTAATTATTTTCACTCTTCTGCCTCCATTGACCCTGGCAGCCAAAAGCTGACTGCCATGTGAGGCTATACATTCAATCTATTATGGTTGCTATGGAAAATTGAATAGCTGCTGAAAATCCAAATTCGAGAGCTGCTAAACAAAAAGCTAAATGTCTAAAAACAAAAAATCAGTTGGCCTTATCTTAGAATATCCCTGTCCACGATATACTAAAAATGAATTTAAATTAATTTAAAGGTGAACTACCTTTTAAGTGGTTGCTGTTAGTCTTGGATTGGCTCCTGTGACAACTCCTTGCAGCAATGGGCAAAGAATCAGGAATCAAAAGCAACTGATATAATTCTGGCATGTGTATGTGGTGCAAGATTTCTGCCCTGAGCATTTTATATTTACCTTTACAGTTTTGTTTACATCAATGGTGTGCAGGCTAACAGGTAAACTGAAAAAGGGCAGCCGTTTTTTTTTCTGAGACAGATACGTTACTAAATATCTTTATGCTATTGTGCAAAGGAATTATTGTTTGCATTGCAACAATTGTTTCCATGAATTACATTTTTACTTCCCTCATTAATTTCCCTGTATAAAAGCATAGGCATTCGGTGATGACTGTTGGGTCATGTAAAAGCTAAGAGGATCATAGTTTGCAAGATCTGATATTTTTCTTTCATAAACGATCCTATTTGCCGTTTTCTTCATTTGCAATATGTAGTTACATATAGGTTGATAGCAAACCAAGATGCATGTCTGGTAAAACAATATTGTGCATAAAAAGCAGAGATCCAGTGAATGCAAACCATAACAGGGGCAATAGGGTTTAGATGTTCAACCAGGCCTGGACTGGCAATATATGGGTTCTGGCAAATGCCAAATGCCTGCTGTAAGATGCCATAGAAAGTCACTATATAGTGGACTTGTGGGGGCTGTTTGGGCCTCTGTGTAATGCCAGGGCTTATTTTGACCTGTGTTTAGTGCAACATACAAGCATCATTTATTCACATTATTACAACATACTAGTATAATTTATACACATTAAGCCATGTTTTTCAACATATTAGTGTTTATTAATAATAAGTAATTAAAAGGATTGCTCTGAGGGAAAGCTAATCCACCCACACATATGAAAAAGTTCCCCTGAAGGGCTCAAATTATCAGGAAAACATTGTGTTCTTGTTTGGAGTTACCAAGCAAAACTTTTGAACAAAGTATCTGTTAGACTTAGGAGTGTCATTGTTTCACCTAACAAGGACATACTTGAAAAACATATAATGCCCCTTTAGAACATCAAAGGATGATATCTACCATCATAATTGTAGGACTGGTACTACATAGGTACAACTATGAGGGAACATGTAGCAGTGTATTTGTCCAATTACATATATTAGGACAATTAGGCTACACATCACTGGTCAGATTACATCAATCCAACCTGCAGACTAACAATGAAGTCACTTAGTGGAAGTGCTGGGCTGTGTACTTATGAGTACTTATGAGTACACACTTACCATAAATTATACAGTTTGATCAGAAATCAAACTGTATGAAAAAAATCAATGTGTGTCAATCAAACATGAACTAGTAAATCATGTGTCCACCAGATATAATGTCTTACTGGAGCTGGTGATTGATAATGTCAGAACCTGCTTGGAGATAAAGGAAAATAGTGGAGCAGGTGACTTTTTATTTCTCACCAAGAGAGCCCTTTGCTGCCTCTGAAACAGGGTGGGTCAGAAGCACTGCAGAAGGTCAAGTAGTCTAATCTTGCAATAGCACAGTATTTTAAGTGGCTGAATGTAAACTTCTCAATATGTGTAGACTTTAGGTACAAAGATAAGCAGGGTGTTTAGTAATAGTATCACCTCCCTTTAAAATGTTATTATCCATTTGTATTTGTCTTGTTGAAATATAAAAAGGTGAATGGGTAATTGTTTTCCTTCTTTCATTTTCCTCTGATTCAGACATAATATTATTCAGTCTGTTTCAAATGTTTGTTGCAATTACAGCAGGTCATGAGCTATGTCCTGTGTTTTCTATTGAAGTATTGCAGCAGTGAACAGTGGTTACTTAGACTGTAAGCTCTACGGGGCAGGGACCTCCTTCCTACTATGTCATTTACCACATAGCTCTGTGTCCTTATATGAGCTCTGTATACTGTGTATTTATGGTATTTATTGTCCAACTTGTCCTCCCTGTGTGTACTTTTACTTTTATTTATATTGTACTTTTATGAATTGTATGGCACTGTGGCTCCTCAACAGCACTTTTCAAATAAAGTAGTAGAATAAGTAGATAAGCATAGCTATTTTTAAGCTCAATAAAAATGTCAGCCTTAGGGTATATTTATAATTTTTAGAGAAATTGATTCATTGATTGATGCCCCTAAAAATCCCATACAAGTGAATAGAGAAGCTGCGGCTTTTCAGCCTCTGGTGAACTGTGGAAAACTCTATTATTACCCTTTGATAAACTATCTTTGGACACCAGAGCTGGATGAAATTTCAATGGTGTTTATATAATGGACTTCTTAGTTACTGTGCAAATAAAAAAACAAGAGTTTGTGTTTTGTAATGACCTTAAGTCCTTGACTCTAAGTACACTGAATTGTTTTAACAATACTTCCTCTAAAACTAGTTAACCATTACCAAATGCATTTTACATGATTAACTCTGGGGAAAGAATTGTGGAAGTCATTTGCAGGCAGAGACTCCAGCATCTTGTCTTTGCATGGAAATAGAAGGATAAATAGGGTACAAATGGCTTTCATACCCTAAATGCCTGTCTGTTTCAAGCACTAATCTTCGGCTTTAAGCTTAGACCACCCTTCTGCTACTCTGTTGACTTTAAGCTACAAATACATAAGAATCCCAACAAGCTGACAGTAGTACCAAACTCAAAGTTTAAACAAAGCTGGTATAAAAAAAAGCCAGACAGTGTCAGAAACCTGTTTGAGAATAAGGCTTACGGCAAAACTCCAAAAAAAACCTGGTGGCCCCAGCCCTTGTGGGCCCCACTGACTTGCTCCCTGCCTGACACTATAGGCGCCCCCCTCTGATCCTGGATGCAAGGGAAAAGTACAAGATACATGCAGGGGGTGTAGGGGGGTTGTGGCTTTGACATGTGCCGACCCTCATGACAGGTAGGGGACACTGCAGGAGGTGGCAGCCCTGGAAGACCCCAGACCCCCCAGTCAGACACTGTTTAAACCTTATATTTAGTGATATTTCCTGGTACAAAGAAATGACCAACACAACTAAATTTGAAATATGAAAAAAAGATTAAAAAAGGCAGAAAAATCAGTAAAGAAAGAAAAGGAAGGGGGTCAGTTAATGTGTCAAGTCTCAACCGTGATATATGGAACCTTCATGATTCCATTTCTTCTTTTTAGAATAAGAGGGCTGGAACACACAGAAACCCTATGTCTCTAAATTTGTCCTGAAAGCCTTGTGATATGGCAGTGCGTTATTTACTGACTCTTTCCATTCCTCAGATGTAGGTGGATTGGGCCTATTTGATTTAATGGTTACATTATTATTTTTCATAGCACAGTAGTAACTGAAGTAAAGTTCTGCTGCCTTTGGCTGAGTATGGTTCTATTGGAAGCACCATGATTTTATGAAAAATTGGGTCCAGTTGTGATTTGTCCAAGCAGTCCTTAACCTGGGACACTTTTTGGTCTCTACTAAATTCATGTACTTCCAAGTTTTAAGGCAATCTTTATATGAATGGAAGAAATAGAGTAATTTGGCACATGCTTGCAGTGGATATTACAACTGCCATGCTTACCCATATAATACCATATCCCACCACAGTGTCTGGGACAAAACACAACACATTAACCCACCGAGCCTGGATGTCCAGTGTTGTTGAAATTTGATTTATTTTACCAGATACAAATAACTAATTTAATCTCTCCAAGCAATGGAAACATTTTATTTTATGACCTCAATCTGTGTTAAATTCCATTACATTATATACTTCAGCCATACTTATATTCTGGTGGGTGCATACTTAAATGCAATTATACATACTGTAGGTTCTGCAGGATTCCTACATATCTTTCTTGCAATAACCATATGTATTGCTGTAAGACTCACTGTGAATAAAAACATATCTGTTATACTGGCAGCAATGATTTTGTAATGTGACACACTGCAGAATTCTCTTACTATAGACATGCTCTTGTAAGAATGAATTAAATCTATATCTGGCTTGTATCTGGCTCATGCAGTGAGAGGTCGTGTGTGCAAGGGCAGCCTGGCTGTAGCAGCAGTCAATGATTTCCATATATATCCATTGTATGGAATGTCTGGCATTCCTTGCTCCTATCAGTAACTGGCCACAACCTTCTATTAGTGTATTTAGTTTTACTGATATGCTAAGGTAAAGATTAAAACAAAGTGTCTTTGATGCTAAACTGATAATAGTTTTGCCTTGTCAATACAATGGTATTTTACAAGGCTGGAATAAGAGAAGAGTCAACCGTGGGACAATACAGAACAGCTGTTACTCCAACGTATATAAATAATTCAAACAATTAACCAGGACTGTCTAAACTTTGGCCTCTTTTTCTCAACTACAACTCCTAACAATCAATATAGTCAAAGGCAATTGTGATGGAATTCATGGAGTTAGTTAGGCCTATGGTATACAGGACATATTCTCTGGTGGTGTAATCAATAATTCAAAAGTAAAAAAGGGAAAAGGCCAATTTAATTGCATGATTTCCTGGGGGGGTCGATTGTTCAGATAAACCCAATTTGGTCAGCAATGTTGATTGCTGAACTGCTACTGGGAAACAAAGACAGGGGCAAAATAATCATTTATGGGGGACTATCGGAAAATGATTTGTGAAGGAATGTGAACTGTCCCTTTAAGTTATCTACATGTAAGCAAATGAGGGCTTCTATTTAACCAACCAGATTGTGGGGGAAAATTGAGCTGATTCAATCATTCTTCCTTGAGGCAATGATCAAATCTCATAGAAGACTTGTGCAGGGCAATCATTCACAGACAGCTTTTATAATTATGGGTTCATACGGGTTTCAAAAGGATGACTACTAGGGTTGCCACCTGGCTGGTAAAAATGTTGCTTGATGTCAATGTTATTTATAGAGAAAAACCATGAAAATATAAGAAGGCTGGTATTTATTTCCAGAAAAGGTGGCAACCCTAGTGACTACTCAAGGGAACTCAGGTTGGCAGTAAATGTTTTTTCATTAATGTAGGGGACAAGGGGAATCCTTCCCCTGTTTTTCTGCCTGTGACATCATCCAGCCCAGTTACAGGCTGGAGAGCGATCTGATTGGCTGGGCACCCCAGTGTATCCTTGGGAGAGAGAGTGTGCCTGACTTTGGAGCCAAATGTACGGGGTCTCCCAGAGAGCTGAACAGAGCCATCACGAGTTGCTGTAAGGTTACTATCTGTCAAGTACAGAGAAGCTGTGGAATCTGTAGAGGTACAGATTGAGCCCAGCCTGTCCCCTGCCAAGCTGCTAGAAACTCAGAAGGAGAAAGATGCCACTGTTGAGATTGATCCTGTTGCAGAGCTGCCTATAGTCTCCAGTGTGATTGCCTCTGAGAGCACCCCGGTGAGGGCCCCAAAGTGAAGACAAGTCTTGTGTATTTACCTGCCATGTGGGAGCTGCTGCTAAATTCCAAAGGGAGAGGTACTTTTGGGAAATGGTAGTGCTACCTGGGAAATAAGAGCTCTGGGGAAGGGACATTTCATTTGAACTGTGTGGCTAATAACCCCTTTCCGAGAATTGGGACTTTGATATTAAAAAGCACTGTTTTGGAGTGATTTAGGTAGTGTCCCATGTGTCCCCAGTGTAGGAGTGCATGGTGTATTCGTTTGCCCAAGTTTTACTGCAGTTTATATAAAGTTTATATTTGTTTCATTTGCAAACTGTGTGTGTTTTATTATTCCTAGTGGAATCCCCCTGAGGTGTGTTTCTCAGTGTTCCCTAGGTGGAGGCACTGCGCTGTAATTCCCAGTTCCCGGTACTTTTCATACTCAAAAGGGACTCAGGGCACCTGGATTGCCAAGGTAAGTTGCTATTTAAAGAGACAGTAACCACATTAGGGTTATATTAGCTTTATTCATTGAATGAAATGACTGTGCCAAACTCCAAACTGTGCCCTTATTTGTCACAAATAATCCAGAAAATAAATTCTACATTATTTTAAAAGCAATTTGTACTTTCTCTCATATGTTATTGTTTGTAAACCTCAAACACAAAAATGTATATATTTTTCCATTTCAGAAAGCTTTGAGGATATAGCTTAACTGCATAACATACAGTATTTTCACAGGTGCCCAGCATTTGTCTGCTACGCCAGGAACTTGGCTCGTTGCTTTGTATTTTATCATGTAAGTGATATGTGCAGTAATTATCCATCTGCCCAGTCGTCAGGGTACTTTGTATCTCTTTTAGTTATACTTGTTTTAGCTTGTGCATGTTGAGTAGCAGCATAAATGGATTGGCATGCTGACAGCCAGTTCTTCTACTGCCGTGAAGTATGAATAATAGGAAATATTTTGGGCAGATCGTAGCTTAGCATCTAATTGCTCAGCCTTTCTAAACTTGTTTGCTTTGATTGTTTGTTTGATTGCTTGGTTGGTGGTGGTGTTGTGGGAATTAGTAGTAGTTAAGCCATATTTATAGAACACAGATCCCTTGCTTTGTTTTATGAAAACTTTTTTTTCAGGTATTTCTTGTTAACAGAGTAGAAGGATGATATTTCTTATTGGGAAGGCTACCATTAGATAGCTTACACTATAAACTCTTGTACAAATGTTATGGGTATGTGTAGACTAGACTATAAGATTCAGTCGATACACATATCAGTGCAGTGTAATAAGCCTTCTGGCTTTCATTAGGAGAGCTACACACCCTGTTCTTATAGGGGTTCTCTGTAATAGTTACTGCACTCCTATTTACTGCTAAAGCAAATGCCAGAAATTGGTTTGAGACTCTGTGCTCTTTTTTTTATGAGCTGGTAGTGGCAGTGGTACGTGGTGGAGGTAACTGAACTGATTAAGAACTGTTAGTAAGGAAAATTGATTTTTACAATTGTCAGATGATTATGGTAGAGGCCAGATTTTAAGATGGTTATTAGTCTGTTATTTTGGTTCTGCTACCCTTTCAGCTCATTGTAATTCATGAACCTACAAAATATTTTATAAATTAAAATGGCATTTAGATCAAATCTTTGTGTAATCTCCTTTAAACCAGTTTGATATAACATACAACTTAGCGCACAGAATTCCTACATTGTGTGACCATAAATTCAGTTGTGAAATAAACAACGACCCATGAACCTGCTCAAATATAGCCCCTAGCATGGAAAATTCATATAGCTTGCAGAAATGTTTATACATTTCTGCGTCATGCACTTTGCCTAATATTTCATTTGTGGATTATGAACAGGTACATTGGGGTATAAAAATGTGTGCTATGTCACTGCACATCAAACGATTATTGCAGAAACAAAAGTACTTGCAGTTCTGTTCTGTCACACTGACAAAGTAGCAGAAATAGCAGAGCCCGTATTTGCTCTCTAAAGAGAACATAATGTTTGAAAGGAGAATTTGGCTGTGGAACTGTGGGAGGGTGTACATTCTCAGCAGACATAGAAAGTTGTTGATCCTTCCTGCTCTTTCAGCCTACTGACATATTTGCAATATTCCACGCATTGACTTCCTCCTCCAGCTGTATGACCAAAAATGACACATTCTGAGTGCCTACAGAGCTCTCAAAACTTAAAGGGGAACTGACACTTATATAAAAAAAGAACAACATTGTTGTATTGGATGCTGAATATTTTTCCCCCAATGGGCTTAATTATTTTTTTCCTTTAGTCTTGAGACAAATAATTTATCAGCATGCTTCCTCAACCCAACTGCCTTATCTGCTGAAAACCACTCAACCGTTCTGTTTGTCTGTAATATTATACACACTTCTGACTTATGCTGGAATCAGCCAGTTGGAGTAGGTGATATATCTGTTAGTGACTCTGCATCAATATCTTGGTTGAAACTGCAAAAAAAGAAAAAGTTTGAGGAACCCAGAAATAGATAATTAAATTAAAAAATAAAAACAACCATAAGAAAAAAAAATAAAATAATTTTTTGAGACAGGTGTATTAAATATTCATTATAATTTTTTGCATTTCTGTAATAAGGACAATTACCTTTTAATGTTACATGCACTTTTTTGGAGAGCATATATACTTCTTCTGAGGGTATAATTTGCCACTCCTGCAGGAGGACTCTCAGTGGTTTTCACCACCTCTCACCTCAAGCCCCCTATGTTTCATAGAGTTGTGAAGGTCACTGTAGGATGCACTTTAAAGGTCACTACAAGAGCTACAGTTTTTATTTGTCAGATAGGGACTTTTCTAACTGTTGTTGTGTATGAATCTTTTCACCCCAAAAATGCATTTATTTTGCATTATGAAAAGCAACTTTCCATTATAAATTAAATAACAATGTTTGGTGGGTGGGTTTAAACATATTTATAAATGTTGTTTCAGGTGAAAGCAATGTTTGTTTATACCTTTCTGTTAGTTGGGTCTGATTCTTTAAACAATATAACAAGAGTCAGGTCCCCTCCAGGCCTGTTAATCAACTGGCTTGCAACATTGTTTCAGGAGTCAGAGCTTTCATTTGCAATAACATTTAGGTCAAAGTCATACCTGGCGTATTATCTGCCTCTCGCCTCCTGTGTTTTGTAGGCAGACGTAAAGAAGTGCATCCCCTCTCATTTGCAGCTCTATGTAGCTGTACTGACAGACAGAGTTTTGGCCTGGGTGCAGCTACACAGAGGTGAGCTGGAATTGCTATGAAAATGCCTGCTTTTACATTTTTTAGGCTTAAGGTGGCCAAAGACACACAGATCCTATCGTACGAATCAAGGATTCGTACGATTTTCGGATCGTGTGTGGCGTGTTTCGAAATCTTTTGTCCGGCGGAGATCGGTTATTTGGTCGATCAATCAGGGTTGATTTTGACCCGACCGATCCCGCCGGAGCCCATTGCGCATCGTAATCAGATCGTTCGGCCATACGGCTGAACAATCAGATTACCCCCGATATAGCCATGCTCGTTAATGGCATATCGGGGAAAGATCCGCTTGTTTGGCGATGTTGCCAAACGAGCGGATCTTTGCATCTATGGCCACCTTTACATTTTTCATGTAATTGCATTCCGGTTGAAGCTGAGTCTGTAGGTACATGGAGCTGCAGATGTGAGTAGATCTGCTTCTCTACATCTGCCTACAAAACGCTTAGAAATAACTTTCAAACCACTGACATTGTTTAATGAATGTATGTTGGGAAATTGTTTAGAATGATCATTTCTTTCATTATGCAAAAGTCTGTTACATTGTGGAAGACAAAAAATGCCCTCCTCAAGCTGAACTGAGTTGGTCCCAGTAACAGTTAATTACCGCAGGGTGTTCAGATATTTCACAAATTTGCTTTGAGAAAATGCATTAAAGATTTGAAGTGTCAACAAAAGTTAAAGATATTGGGGACAGATGGCAATTTGGTAAGCACTCCCAAGTGACCAAATTCACATAAATCTTTTATTTTGCTGGGGAGCATGGAAGCCCCATTCTTCTCTGCTTGCAGGTTTCTCTTGTGGTTATAATGTAAGAATCAAACATGTATGCACAGTCTCATAGACAGACTATGAACTCTATGACATATGAATAGGCTCAGAGTCACTGCCTGATCCCCACCAATACCAGATATGCCATTTACCACTGGTGAGTCAGCTCTGGACTATTGTGGGTCAGTTTTAGACTTTCAGAGCAGTAAAGTGAACCTAGGCTTGATCTTAATGTGATAATTTAATGCAGAATTGTATCCTGGTTTGTATATATTTTGATTATACCTTTCACCTAAGAAGAGTGGAAGAACAAAATCAGACACCAATATTCATGGCCCAGACTTGGACTAAAACTTAGCTCTAGCAAGCAAACAAGCCTTTCTATTTTTGGTACCATTTAATTATTTTCCTTTGCGCTCTATCTTTCTCCAACCTAGAAAATGCTTTGAGAGCCACAGAAAAGAATTAAACAAAATTCACATGAAATATATTCCCTTTGAGCAATATGAAAGGAGCGCTATGACTTTTTCAAAATAAACATAAATCAATATTTTTTTGCATTAATTCACTAAACATTAAACATTGTTTTCAGGTATACATGAAACCGTTTTTTTATGATATTGTCATTTATGGTGGTTGTAAAATCGAAAACTCTGCAGAGTGTATTTTTTACTTAGCCCATTCCTGGAGATGTATGGCTATTAGCTTCTTACATTCCCTTTGCATGACAAATTCTACCCACAGATACTACTTACAGCCTAATGAAAAATATGTGAGCCAGGGGCTGATATTAATCAGTAGTAGAAATGTCCTCCAGAGAAAAGAAGGACCATGCTATAGTGTAATGTCATTAGACTTTTGTTACCATACTGTATATTTACAAAGAAGAATATCGTAGAAGTATTCTTCATTATAAAGCCAGATTAGGACCTATAAAAATACTTTGCAGGGTGCGTGAAGCTTACGACCTCCAATTGGCCAGACGTATGGTCGTAGAATTGTCAAGGAAGAAAGTGTGGTTTTTAATCTATTGATTGCAAAAATCATTATTTCAATGCGCAGGTAATATATTGTTATTGTTTTCCCACTTTGTTCCAAAAATTACAGCATGCATTCTTGTCATGACAGGGAATCAGCCAGTCATCACCATGCTATTTTATCTCACAGGTGCCACATTTTATAGCTAGGTGACATATGACTATATAAAGCATACAACAATATGAAGTGAGGGGATGACTTCACTTCTGAGCAATTTGCTTCTTAAAAAGCCTTGCAGAAAGGCTATAGTATTTTCAGCTGAGAATTAAAGTCCATACATTTGGCAGCTTCCAACTTGATTTAAAAACTAAGCAAAATATGTGACTTTTAACTTATTTTTCTGTAGCAAATACAGTTACCAAATTTTGTAAAAAGGAAATCTACACCATTGTATGACATGTTATTTCTTGAATATGTGACAGATATTTTAACCCCCTGTGTAGTCAGCATGAGTGTTCACAGAAATTCTCTCATTTTTTTATTGCTTACGTAAGAGAAAAGCTTTCAGAGCTTGTACTGTTGTACTGTGCAGTTTACTGTGGAAGTATAATCTCTTCTGTGTTGGTTATGGAGCTCCAATGGGAGTCCTTATTTCCTTATATTTTACAGTAAGCACAATAATTCTTATAATACACAAATTTCAGTTGACACAGTGATATCACTGAGCACCAATTATAAAAGCTTACTAAGCAGAGTTTATAAATCTCCTGTACGATTGGTAAAGGAGTTATGTGAGTGTGGTTATATGAAGGAACAAGGAGACAGGACCAATGATATTCTACAGGTCATGGAACACCATGATGACTTCTGATATCTCATTGTTTACAGTGGGGGCTATGAGTAATATGCAAGTGGCAGTGGATCATAGTTACATAGTTAAATCGGGTTGAAAAAAGACAAAGTTTATCAAGTTCAACCCCTCCACATGAAACCAGCTGTGAAGAACCACCTACTTTTCTTATAGTCTGAAGGGGTGGCCTCTGGTACGGTGATCCACTTTATGGGAAGAAGGTCCCCTGCTATTTGTCTATAATGTCCTCTAATGTACTTGCAAGGTGTAATCATGTCCCCTCGCAAGCACCTTTTTTCCAGAGAAAACAACCCCAACCTGATCACCCCTGACAACTACATAGGCTTAGTTATAGATCTATAGATTTAGATTTGAACAGTATCCTCATTCATGTTGGCAGTAACAGGCTTGGATGGTCAATAAGGTAGTGCATCAGCTTACTAGCCGGTAGTTCTTTCATTTGTTCCCAAAAGCAGACACCATCTTCATATAGCTTTTAACTTTGCAGTTTTGAAATGCCATTTATGTTGTTTTCAACATGGAAAATACATTAGTATATTAAAAACAGGGTCAGAGTTCGAGTTTGAGGTACCATAAACTGAGGAGTCAAAGGATTTATGTACTGACTCCATAACCCAGTTTATAACCCCTACACCTTCCTTAAATCAGAAGTAAATCCCATATTAAAAAAACCCCTACCCTACATAGACCCCCCTTCCCGGGCAAATGCTCCTAACTTTTTACTTAGCCCTCAGTGCAGATCTTCTTCTTCTTCTTTGGTCTCCATCAGGTCTTCTTCTGGCGCTTTGGCAATTTTCGTGACTTTCGGCGCATGTGCAGTTGACAAAAACCTGAAGACTGCTCCAACTGCACATGCGCCAATACGGAATTTACTTCCCAATGAAGACCGAAGAGAAGAAGATGCCCCAAGGGCTAAGTAAAAAGTTAGGGGCATTTGATGGGGGTAGCAGCTAGGCTGGTGGGGAGGAGGGAGGGGGTCTATGTAGGGTAGGGGGTTGGGTTTTTTCTTAATAAGGGGTTTACTACTCCTTTAAGGGCAGTGTATGTCCTACCTGATGGGGGGATTATGATGCTGAAATTGCGCTCTTTGCTCACACAGAGACATCTTACTTATACATAAAACAGAGACTAGGGAGAGGGAAGGACAATTAATTCATTTTGTATGGGGGATAGATTGAACATTTAGTGGAGAGGGAGAATTGATAGGAACTGTGTGGGGGAAAAAAATAGTATTTGAAACAGGGGAAGAAGAATTTTTAAAGTTTTAAGTTTGTCCTTTTTAGGGATTAGAGGAACACCTCAAATTGTTTGATTTCGAACAAGCTACAGAGCAAAACATATCTGGGAACAAGGCATCTAGAATTAACAGAGACTAGCACGTATATGAATTTGCTTGTATGGAGTAGTGAGCACAGCATAGGAGGACAAGCAAACCAAAGGAGCTCAGGCCTGAAAGGCTCTATCACTAGGTCAGATGCAATGTTAATAGGCATGAATGTTATTGTATATATGTGAATACAGCTACATGTATATCTTACATGCCAGGATTTTATAACAGGGAGGTGACTGTAAACTGCAGAGGAAATAACAAATTATAAGGGCTCATTTACCAATTCTAAATGCGCAAATGCTGGAATATTGTGTTTCCCCTAGAATTTACATTTTCTGGAAAAGATGCATTCTATATGAGCAGTCGATGATTTGCTCATTGTCTGTTTTTTCATTAGGTTTGCAGTCAAGCCCTGGGAAAGTTGATCTTTTGTGCTCCACCTGTAAGATAACTACAGGTCATGACTTGCCTAGCTTGATAAACGTCCTTATTTCTGGTGTCTGAAAAACTCAACTGAAAAATGTTTTTGGAAGGTAAAAAAACCCTTAAACGGTCTAGCCACACGGGCAGATTCGGGGAGATTATTTGCCGGGCGACAAATCTCCTCTTCTTCACGGCGACTAATCTCCCCGATATGCCTTCTCCTGCCTTCCGCCAGCTAAAATGAAAATCGCCAGGGGGCAAAGGCAGATCGGGGAAATTAGTCACCGCGAAGAAGAGGAAATTTGTCGCCCGGTGACTAATCTCCCCGAATCTGCCCGTGTGGCCAGACCCTAAAATGAAATGTTTTGAAAGTGACAGTGCCCAGAGAACATAAAACACATCTGTTACATAAGGTCAGACTGTCTGAGATCAGGCATTTAGCCCTGTGCTGCACTGAGCCTTCCAGCTTATTAGTAATATAATGCCACTTTCACATTAACTTCTCAGTAGAAGTATAGCACTACTCCTTGGGGCAAATTCTCTAAGCGGCGCAAATTCGCTAGCGACCGATTCAGGAATTTGCAACACTTCGCCAGGTGTAAATTCGCCAGGACAGCGCAAATTCCATAAAATTCAAAGTCCCGTCCAGGGTGCCAAATGCTGGCAAAGTTGCGCTAGTGTTACTTCGCCAAGCAATGCGAGGTTGTGCTAGCGTTAGCTAATTTGTAAAGTTGAATGGACGTATATATTGCAGCAAATACATTACATTACACAAGTCCAGGGAACCTTTATAAAATAAACAAGAGTTGTTAGAATGCCCTACACATGAGCCCAGTGTATAGTTTGTGTGCCATATGTTAGGAAATGTAGGGGGGAACCTGGGTACCCAAAAAATATTTTACGATCTTTTGCAGCTTATCACCCTGAAAAAAGGAGAAAGACACCAGCATGTTTTGGGACTTAGAGAAGTTTTCAACAAAAAATTGAGGAAGTCTTATCCACTCCATTGCACTTTGCCTGGTCTGAGGTGGCGAAGGCAAGTTTGGTGCAAGAGGTTCAGTAAAATCTGCATCTTACTGAATTTGCAGAGTTACGTCCGTTCGCCAGAGTGAAAATTCGCCTGACGTTAGAGTGCGAAGCAACGCTAGTGTCAATCTCCTTCGCAAGCGAAGAGACACCTGTGCCTGTTAGGGAATCAGTGTAGTTACAAAATGACGTCATGCTGGCGAATATTCACTAGCATTAGTCACTTTGCCCTTTAGGGAATCTGCCCAAATATTTCCCAGTAACTGTATCTAACACTTTTTAAATGGTTTTAAAAGCCCTTGGTAAAAATACTGCTTACAGCCTAGAACCCCATTCTATCCCTATAGTATTATACCAACTCCACATCATTCCCTGTAAACTATGTCTACTCATCCCTGAAAGCCAGAATCATTTGTTTTTAAAGCTACTCCTCCAATACTGCCAGTGATGCTTAACAACAACACTCCACAACCCACCCCTGTGCCCTCACAAACATTTTTACTGCCACTCCCCTGACACGGCTGTTATTATAGCTGGTAGATCATTGGAACATGTAAGATTACCTAATTGTACATATTTGTATTATTGCCAGCAATTAGTTTGTGATTTCACCTGGATCAGCTAAAAGAATGAATAATAAGCAAGCTTGTAGGTGAAGGTGGGAAGCTGGAACATAGCCAGCGATGTTTTGTATTATAATGTGCCATAGAGAGAGAGAATGGCATGTAATTTCAGCCCACACACACTCTGACAGCTGCATATTCAGGGGGTGGGAACACGTGTACGACTAAGGCACATGTAATGATTATGGCTTCTTAGAGGAGGATTGGGAAGGCAATGTTCTGTCTCTCGTTAGGTCTATTGTGCCCTATACACATGTTTCTAGAGTTTATAACAATGACTGTGGTTTCCATTTGCTCTGGCTCATAAAATGGCATTTCTAAGCCAAGAACTTGATTCCCAGAGGGATTATTTGTGTACCAAAACAATACTAATTAGTGGAAAAATTTATTGGGCTAACTCAGAAACTGTTGATGTAAAGACAATGAAAATTCAGGGAAAACTGTATAGCAAATAAGGTATCATGGCAAGAGTCTCCTGGGCTGTGTGAAACTTTCCAGAGGCAAACCCTAAAAATACTTTGGGTACAGTAGCAGGAAAAAACATTGAATTTGACACTTATCTGAATTTGTTCAAATTACAAAAAGCCTTAGATCAAACATTTTCTGTTTCTCAAATATACGTTTTACTTAGTGACATTGAAGCAGAAGGCAATATACAGGAAGAAACTGTTCCTTCTGCTTCCTGAAAAATAACACAGACAATGCAGTATCTTAATAAAGCTGATGCCCTGGGCACAGTCTCCAAAAACACTAACCTGAAAACAGTGTGAAAGGATGTTGTTGCAGATGGGAGACACCCAGAGAGTAAAGAAAAGGGGTAGGACCCTTAATAAAGGCAAAGTAAGTTTTATTTCTATGCTTGCATAGAGCGTTATGTAGAAAATCACAGCTAGGATAGGCAATCTTTGGTTCTCCAGAAACTATGTTATGGTCTGATGTTGTAGATCTGCTAGAGCTGCGGAGTAGATAAATGTGTGCTGGGATTAAAAGATTTTTTTACATATTTTGCAGAGATGTATACAGGGGTACTGGACAACAATAGCCATACAGGCAAACTAAGACAAGAGTTAAAAGGACCAAACCCATAACCAATACAATAGCTGAAGAGGGTCCTGCCCAAAAGAACTTACGATCTAGAAATTGTAACATATAGCCAAGTTCCCAGAAAGAGAAGATTGTGAGCTGTTGGGTTGCCTAACTGGATTGTGCTAAACTAATTGGATGTGAATCCCATTATTGATGCTACATGCATTGGCATGCTAGAAGTAACTGCACCCACCATGAAGCAACTTCCACCTGTATTGGTGCATCATGCATAAATTGGGGTTATGCTGGAATTTTGGGAGGCAAGCTCTGCATTATGAATAACAACATGGTGGTTTTTGTCCGATTAGTGCAACAGTTTGCTAAAATGTTTGTCTTGTTGCATTATCAACTACATTTATTGACAAGCCATTCTACATTATTGCTATATAGGTAGTATTGCACTAAAGACTGGATATGAATATCTCAAAACGTTGTGGTCCAAAATCATACAGCTCTCTTTGTGCTGCATTGTTATTAAGATGGTTGACCACACCTGCGACCATCGCCTATAATATGGCAAAGTAGTCTACCCTGAGAGCTGATCATACATTCATATTGGTATACAGGGATACAGACCTTCACAGAATACTCAGGCATGACAAAGTCATACAACCAAAGACCATACAATGATTTATATATATTTACAATGCAGTTTTGGATATGAATCCATAAACTATAATGTTAAACTATGAGTTGAGATGGGCTCAGTAAGGCAATAAACTCTTACAAATTGACATTTTTATATTGTACTATCATAACTGCAGGATTTTGTGCCATGACTATAAACTGCTATGTGTAGATGTTACTGTATCTTGCAGAAATGTACAGTATGTTGCTGATCACTATATACATTATTTCAATTGGCCGAGTTTGCATATTTGTTCCCCTTAATGAAGAGACCACCAATAGTGCTCTTGGCATAAGTGGTCTTAGCTATTAAACATTAGATTTATGTATTTATTTGTATTCATGTAGAAGTTCTGTGGTTCAGCAACAATTTTGTTTCCACATAATGTAGAAATAGATCCAAAAATTAGTTAATTGTCATTAATTTTAGGAAGCCCTCTATGGTTTATTAACCCATTGTCTGACAGGGGCCCCTGGAGTATAGGCTATGCCAACTAAATATAAAGTTGCTCCGACAAATATCAAAACTCGTCGACAGCCACTGGCACTCTATATAAAAGCCAAAAATACCCCAAGCCCTCCCATTTCCATTAATGTTACATGAAACTTTTATGCCATCCTTTTTATCAATTGTTCTTTCTATGCAGTAGATCCCTGATTTATTTGCCCATGGCTTTAAATTTTTCTGGAACTGATGCCATTTTTTCCTGGTTCCACAAAAGCAAACTGCAACTTTCTAAAGAATTTTATTAACCCTTTGCAAACCTAAAATTGGGGGATTTCTATTTTTTTAACAGTTTTGATTTATCGTTTCATTGGGGAGGGGGTACAGAAATAAAGGGGGAGGGGATAATTCGATACAACAGAACAGCATTATCGGTATTATCTAGTGCAGAGTTAATTAGTCAATACAGTCAATCAACAATACAAGGTTACATGGAACATGCCATAAGGGAAAACCATTTCACATCAGTCCCCCTTGTGGTCCTACAGATATTCTACTTAGGAGATAGCCGAGTTCCAATTCTCCCAAATGTATTATTTATCAGGGCAGCCCCATGCCATATAAGTTAGTTGTATCAGTGGCTGGTTCTTGTGGACAACAGCTAGCCAGTATTTTGTAGAGGGGGGGGGTTGAGCATTCAGCCATTTAATAAGGAGTGCTTTCCTCACATAGAACAACATTGATTGCCAAAGGTCACACTTGGCATTTTATGGTACAAGATCATCTATTACATTACACATAAGAGACAAACTGCTGGGTTCATTATTTTTGAAAAGGTAGCTTTGTCATGTATATAGGACATTTCAAATTCCAGTATAAATTTGTGACCATCTTTTTGGGAGTCAGGTTGTACAGAGTCTCAACAAAGGCCGGTTGAACAAATTTTATTTGGGTGCTGAGAATTGCAACACAAAAGCATCCCCCTTCTTCAATTGGGGCCTTCAGCTTGGTCCTCTTGAATCTGGGGGACTTCTTCCCCCATTTAAATAACCTTGAATCTGCTCAATTTGTGTAAACATTATTTTTGGTATGTGGATAGTAGAGTTGTGCAATACAGTATATACAGGTACTTGGGCAGAAAGATCATCTTTAGGTGGTTAATCCTGCCCCAAACTGTCAGGGGGAGCATTTTCCAGGTTTTCAGCTTCTGTGACATAGTGATTGGCCTAAGATTCAAGTCGATATATCTTTCTTTATATCTTTCTTTATTCCTGTCTACCATGATCTCTAGATATTTTAATGCCTCTTCCCAAGCAAGCGGCGTGGGAGGGAAGTGTTGGGGGCTCATACCAGTATCTAAAGGGAAGATGCTAGATTTTTTTCCCAGTTGCCTGTGAGCCCTGAGTATATTCTGAAACTTTCGACTCGTGTAAGTACTGTCTGCAGTGATGGGCCTGGGTCATTTAGATACAATAGTACATCATCCGCATACAGAGATATTTGTTCTTCTACATTCCCCAATCACAGACCTTTGAGACTGGAGGAGATGTGGATTAGAATGACAGGAGTTTCTATCGCCAGTGCAAAGAGGAATGGCTGTGGAAGCTGTGTGAGAAGGTGTCGTTGACGTGTAGACGGGCTGCTGGAGATTGGTACAGAAGTTGTATCCTCTTATTAAAGTTAAGGATTATCATATGTCAGTAAATATTCTGATCTGCATTTCTCTCCCAATGTAAGTTGCAGAGAAGTGCACATTGGATGAAAAATATCCCCTTTCTTTCAACAATAATAAGAGTCCTTAGAACTTGGAAGCTGATTTGTCAATAATGGCAAATGTAAAAATGAAAATACAGTTGTTTAGAATTAAAATTTCTTTCATTATGCATAAAACTATTTTTGAACAGAGGAACTCTTTAAGAACACTTTTAACATTTTAAATCTGAAAAAAACAAAGCAACATTTGAGTAGTAGTTCTCTGAAGTCCATGTTCTTGTGTGTTGTGGTTAATGTACAGAGTCTGAGCAGAGATACAGAATAGTCTGGGGTCCATGAAAGGCTTTGGGAATAGAGTTTATGTGTGACTTGCACATTGTCATAAATCTTTCTATAAAGAAAAACCTTTTACCCTTTGCATAACTTTGCCATCAGTAATCATTTAGACACACCGTTTCATGTAAAGCTCAATGCATTAAATGTGCAAATATTTGGGTTCCACACTAGTTCAGCTTCATAAATGTTTTATTGTCTGCAAAACAAAAGGCCAAGCATCTGTTTTAACCACAACCTGCTAGACTGCAGCTGCATGTCAGAAAGCCTTTAATCCATTTTACTTACTACACATTCCTTATGTAGCAATATAATATGCTTTGGCACACCAATAACTTGTAGTTACCAGTCTCAATATAACATTGCTATAAGCACATCTAACTAGAGGAGATTGGCTTATTGATTTACATTATTTGGTGTTTCTATAGGAGAGATGGACAGACTTGGCCCTCGGTCTATGCCAAGGTGTATAATGAAAGTTCTTGATCTCTGGAGCCCTTCCTTTAGAACTGTGCCCACATGATCTGAATGTTTACAGTGAGAAAGGCACCATGGGAGGGTGTCCTAATGCTACACCCCCTTAAAGGGTGCTAAGGCCGCATTCCTGGAATTAAAGTGTTCTTTTCGGTAAATGATCTTGGTGGCAAGGTATAAAAAGCCTACATAATATATTGATTCCAATTAGAATACTTAATCTAGTTCCATTTCTATAGACAGCATAAGAAAGAATGAGCAGATTCTACTGCAAATGAATGTAAAAATATGTTCCCTAGCTGATGTAAACTAGGCATGCAAGTGTTAAAATGGTAAGCATAGTCCAGATGCCTCTCTAAAAAGAAGCATGCCGACTGTTAGCAGCAATGTAACCTGTTAGCCAGAACAATAGTTCAGTGAAAAGGAAACTGATGCAATCATAAACTATTTTTGTACTAAAAGAATGAAAGGATATGAACAGGGGTGGGGTGAAGAGAGACCATGCCAACACTGGATGTTTTCTGAACCTTAATCCAGTCCCAGACTACTAATATATTTCATGTTGTATTTGTTTATAAGCATGTATTGTTTATAAGGCTAGCACAAATGTAATTTTAATGGAGATATATATACCTATTTTCTAGATGGAGTAGATCTCATCTTCCATGTGCTTCACTCTAAATGGGGCATCATAAGCAAAATAAATATTTGTGGCTTTCAGTGTTTCTTGATTTTTAATAAAAAAAAGCAAATGTATTATGACAGCCTGTTAGGATTTAGTTGTGGTGTAACTAAAGTCCCATGGGCCCGGGTTCCGGATTTGCACCCATGTCCCTGGAACCCCTGCCCCTAACATGCATGCCCGCACATGTGAAGATCAGTGTTAGATGTTTAAGCCATTTATGTTTCTGGTGGACCCCATGGTGGTGCAGGACTGGGTGCAATCTCACTGCCGGTATTTACTCCACTGACTGACATTCAAAGGCTTTTAGAGGGTGCTTAGAGATGTAGCCAGGCCTGGACTGGCAAATTATGGGTTCTGGCAAATGCAAGAGGGGCTACCATAGACAGTGACTATTTATTGGGCTGGTGGGGGCTTTTTGGGTTCCTGTGTACTTGAAATGCCAGGGCCTATTTTGAATCCAAGTCCAGACCTGGATGTAGCTGAACAATCTCTGGGGGATATACTTTCCCCATCCTTTAATTAAATTCCCCCTCATATAATGGAAAGATTGTTAGGGTATCCACCTGAACTGTATTTTCTCATATTTTCTGGCTGTGAGATAATGACCATTAGCCCCAGGCCCGGATTTGCAGCAAGGCCGCAAAGGCCCAGACCTAAGGCACCAAAAATGAAGGTGCTAAATTGGAGTAATATTATAATGTAGCACAGATCTTGTAGAAATTCTTTAGGAACCCTTAGGATGATAGAAATGTGCACTCTCTCAAGTGACAATGACCCTGAAAAAAATCTTCCCGTTGTGCAGCATGTAAAACACTTCACATGCTGCAGCATCCTGACATTGTCAGGTGAAAATGTATAAGGAGCCATTTTGAAGCACTCACTTGGGTATAAAAAGTGCATATGTGCAAAAGAGCAGCTTTATGTAACTGTCAGGATGTATCCGTGATGTACTAATCCATCTCAGTCCAGACAATGCAATGAGCTCACCCAGACAAGTGCTGAGATGGTATTTAAGAGGAATTCTTTCTGTAAGAGTGCACTTCACCTACTTCTCACTGTTTTTCTATTCAGTAGGAAGAGAAGTGAAAATTGTTCCAAGCTAATATTGGTCAAGACACTGGTGCCCCGATTGTGCCATGGTTAATTCAGCAGTCACAAAGCATCAACACTTTTCTGGCAGGTGGAATAACAAAAGTATTCATAATCAAAAAGCTAAAATATTTCACTTTGGTTGCATCCCAATTTTTTTTAACGATTACAGCCAAGAAGTAAAACTTTAAGCACGAATCAATACTATTATGATTTAGATTTTGAGAATTGGAAGAGATACAGTAAGAAACATCAGCTGAGGCAGAACAAACACATCACTGACGTTTTACATAAAGGTTTTCAGTTTAGATCTCTACCCTGATTGAACAAAATGCAGCACTATGTGTAAAAATGAAATGGAATCTATTAAAAGGTGTAGCTTTTATATTTTACCTTTTATATCTCATCAACATACACTAGAATCAACATTGTCCTGGTTGTGTTTGGTTTAAAAGGGACCTGTCATCCAGACAGAAAAAGCCTTTTCATGTCCTTTTTAAATTAAACATGAAACCCAAATTCTTTTTTTTGTTAAAGCATCCATATATATTTGCCTTCCCTTCCCGTGTAGCCTGTGCATGGGCATCAGGTCCCTGTTTTTGTCCTATATTTGAGATTTTGGGATGATGCAAAACTTGGCTTGATAACAGTTTACACAAAATAGCATATACCGCTTGCAGTGATTGTGGATTCCAAAATTATGGAAACAAGATTTCAACAATTTATATGGTGTAAGTAAATTTCAGTTTGCTAGACTCACACAATAAAATAGAATTTGCAATTATTTCTTAGGATGACAGGTCCCCTTTAAAGCTGGACATAATAATATGGTCCAAAAGTTTGATGAATTTGTCTCTCTAGATTATACAGTTTTGTTTCAAGTTGCAATTGAGATTCTCCCCGTAAGTTCCGAATTTTACGTGCTAAAGAAATAAGTTCTCCCCGAAGAACCGCCTTATGAGCTAGCCACACTACTTGCGGTCCTATTTCGCCATTGGTATTAAAAGAGAAGTACTGGAGGATGACCTGTTCAATCAAAAGCTTATTGTCTTCTCGTAGGAGCAAACTATCGTTTAATCTCCATGGCAACTTGTCACATAGGGAATTGCTATCTGGGAGTTCAAGTCCTACAGGAGCATGGTCAGACCACGTCCTAAACCCTATCCACGCTTTTGTAACCTGAGCAGTGGTCTGAGGGTCTGAAAAGTATGTATCTATTCTGGTATGGGTGTGGAAGCGAGGGGAAAAATAGGTATACTCCCTAGCCATCTGGTTTTTCGCTCGCCATACATCAATCATCCCATGAGAATGCATTAGGTCCCTAAATCGGCTAATATGTTGTCTTTGTGGACTAGCCACTGAGCCCCCCGTACCCTTTAGAATATCCACATCTGGATCCGAAATCATATTGAAGTCCCCAACCAATATTGTTTTACCAGTTTTATATTGTAGTAGCTTAGGGAGAACTTTTCCAAAAAAAACGATTCTGATGTTCATTAGGAGCATAAACATTAATAAGAGAATATGTCACATTACCAAGCGAGCATACCAACATTAAGTATCTACCGGCAGGGTCAACGTGCACACCCTTAAACTGAAATGGAAGTCTAGAAGAGATAAGGATCGATACACCTTTGGATTTATTTATACTATAGGAATGGTAGTGGTGTGGAAATTTTCTATTAAAAATTTTTTGGGGGGGCCGATTTGCAAAAATGAGTTTCTTGGCAGAACAATATATCGACTTTAGCTTTATATGCGTCATTAAGTACCTGATTGCGCTTATTCGGGGAGTTGAGACCCCTACAATTTATCGAGTAAAACCGTACCATTGTGATAAAAGGTGTGCACGCTCACCCTAGCCATAGAAACAAAGACATGTACAACCTGAAATAAACAGTGCCATGTACTACCGTGTAAAATAAACATCATAACTAAATTATCAACATGAAAATCAACCCTGTATTGCATAGTAAAACAAGGTAAGAATTGTGGTTATCTGCTGGAAACCACCAATCGGCTCAACTGTAGATCTCGTGGAGCCTCGGGGGGAGGAGAAAGATCGACCGTGGACTGTCGGTCAAGGAGAACTAAATAGCAAATATACTTAGCCATCATAGGAGGGAAGTAGAATATGTAGAAATAGAGAAGAGGTATCAAACTTTCTGCCACTCTTTTTGTATTTTCTTAGGCGAATGCGAGGGAGAGTGCCTTTGCAGCAACTCATCGTTGGCTGGAAGTGAGGGTATATCCCATCTTGCCAGAACTTTTTTAGCTTCCGTCACTGTGGACAGAGTCGTAGGTGTCCCATTTCGTAGGACAATCAACTTGACTGGAAATCCCCAGCGATACGGGATATTGTTGTTCCGTTTTAGTAACGTCGGCGAAGGCTTTCCTTTTGCGTAAGGTAGCTGGAGCCAAGTCCATATAAACCTCAATCTGCTGGAATTGTTGCGGCCATTTATCTTTTTTCCGGGCCAGAGACAAGAGTTTATCTTTAGTTTGATAAAAAACAAATCTTGCAAGGACATCTCTGGGGACATTGTCTGGGGCCGTCCTGGGTTTCGGGACCCGATGTATGCGGTCAATTGCCAGTTCGAGAGCATGCAAATCCGGCAATATTATTTTGAGCAAGTCAGTGAGATAGTTTTCCAGATCTTTAGGCAGAATAGACTCAGGGATTCCCCGAAAACGTAGGTTGTTCCTACGAGATCTGTCTTCTAAGTCTATGACATTACTTGATAGACGATCAAGTTCAGTTTGATGTTTATTTTGGCAGTCAGTTAGATCATTATGGGCCTCAGCCAACTCACCCAGCTTTTCTTCCAGATGCGCCGTGCGGTCTCCCAGGTCAGCGATGTCTTTTTTAAGATCATCAGAAAGCTGTTTAAGGTCCTCACGGATTGCCTGCTTTACATCGAGAAGCATCTCTCTGATTTCGGCTGCCGTAGCAGGAGTTTGGGCCGCTGAACTAGCTTCCATCATGAGCGGAGCAGCGTTAAGTGAACTGCGCAACGGCTCCAAGATGGCCGCCGCAGTAGTACTGGTTGGCGGCGAAGAAGTCTTGGCCGGGTTAAAGAAGGCTGTGACCCTTTTCTGTTGCTTCGATTGCGTCCTCTTGCTTCTCCTCATTTACGCGAATCAAGGCTGTAAATTGTTTGCAGCTAGAGGAGCAAGAACGCACCTACTTCCCTCAAAGCATACTCCTCACAGATGGAGCGCAGCGTTCACGCGTCCATCTTGGATAGCCAGCAAGCCCCGCCCCCCATATGGTTCAAAAGTTTCATACAATTATTGGTATGTGGATAGTGATCTGCAAACCACTACAGATTTCCATATCAGTCAATTTGGAATTGAGCAGGTTAGAACATTTTATTTGCCAATGCCCCATGTTGTCTAGTTCATTTGCACATGAGGTGATTTTTGTGCAGTTCTGCTTAATCATGTCATTTGCATGAACAATTAGAACAATAGTAGGAGCCCATATAGTGTGCTGCCCTTCAATGAAGCAATCAGTCAGAGAGTGCCCCCAATCAAGACTTTTGGGACACCTAAATCAGAGACCATTACAGAAACCACCAACTACAGCTATAGCTTGTACCCTGTTGTTGCTGGTCATTGAAAACAAAATGAGATAGCTCCCAGTATACAGAAAATGAATGCTGATACAAAAATCAGGCACATTTCATCACTTGGACAACAGTTATTATCTCAGCGCATCATCAGAATAATTTTACAACACAGTACACATAATTCTGCTGTATATTCAACTATATATTAACTGTACTCTCCTCTTATCTTTTCATGTGATGAACT
Organism: Xenopus laevis; assembly: GCF_017654675.1. Lineage (NCBI taxonomy): Eukaryota > Metazoa > Chordata > Amphibia > Anura > Pipidae > Xenopus > Xenopus laevis. The sequence goes on along the minus strand of NC_054377.1, from coordinate 97,402,827 downwards.
TTCATCTGATGATCATGTTACAGAAAAAAATTATAAAGATCAGGAGTAGACAAGTAGAGTTGGGTGTCATCAGCATAAAGGTGAACTGAAGTCCAATCGACTGAATACGTTTTCCTAGCGAAGTTGTATAAACCAAGAACAGCAGAGGGCCTAGAACAGAGCCTTGAGGAACTCCGACAGAGAGATGGAACATAGTAGAAGTAGAGTTAGAGAAGGCAACTTTAAAGGAACGGTCAGACAGATAAGATATAAACCATGAAAGAGCAGTGTCACAAATGCCAGCACTTGTTTATGGTATGCTAGAATATAATAGGGAAATGTACTTTATTGTTGCTGTTGGCATGGATCCCATCAGAAATCCCAGGCAATTAAATGGCTGGGGACCCACTGTGCCCTAGATATCAAGTCAATGGGTCCTATTTTAATCTCCACATGGACCATATATTGCTTTGCCTGGAAGTGGCAAGAGGCTGGAGGGGCCCTGCTAAGAAACAAAAAGCATTTCTCCTTACTTAAAATTTAATGGAACACCGTCCCAGCTGGTCATGGGGAGATTTTACTTCAGTTTCTTTAAAGCTAATCCTTAAAATAGTTGTAAGAAGTAAAACTCAGTGAAGCGCCCCGTGAGCTACAAAGAAATAATATGAAAGTTAGTGAGAAAATTTGAAAGCAATAGTACATCGTGGGCTTATAGTAAATGATCTTATCCTCTATACCACCAGAGGCAGCTGAGTCTCATCTCCCACTGGGCCCCAGAACTTGCACCTTATAACCCTGTCACACCTTTCTTCAATATTCCAGTTGATCATTGGGCAAGTTGTACGTACTCTCTTAGTTTCAAAAACCTCCTGTATGAAGTACATGTGATTTCTTCTCAGGTGGGGCTTTTGTCACATGGTGAGAGCTTCATACCTCAAAGCTGAAACAGCCCTGTAAATGAAGGACTCTACCTCCTGCTACCTACACTTGCAGTGCAAAAAAAAAAAAAAAACAGCTGTGAAAGTAAAAACTGTGGCATATCATTTAAAATGAATAAACTAAGAGCCTAAAATTAGTCTACTTTTAGCTCTCCATAAAGAAACAATCCAAAGCTTCAGCAGCTAATTACACAGCAGATCAACAGCTCTACAGTAAATGAACTGTTTGTTACTGTAATGATCAATAAACCCAGGGCCAACCATTGGGCACATTTAGTACTCTGTTCTACTTCTACACTATGATTATCTACATATAATTGTGAGCTGGTTAGGAGCTATTTTTCCAATCTGTAGAGCACAATTGCTTCTGGTCCTTCCAGACACACAGCTAGCAGCTGTTAGGAGTCTGACATGTGAGTTTGAACTCTATGTATGATCTAACTTTCTGCTTTGTCATTGGCAGGACAGCATTAAGGGCAGACTGAATGACAGCTGGTCCATTTCTTTCCCGATTACGTAAACCTAATTCATAAAGGGATTAACATATCTTCTACAGAGCCCTGTGGGACTGTGCCATGAATCTCGTTCCGTAACGCATTACGTTACACTGTGAATATGCATTGAAAAATTGAAACACATGGATAAATGAAATAAATGTTTTATATTAGAAAATGTATGCTGTACTGATTATAACAGAACCATGAATTCCATGATAGCAGTAATTGCATTGTTTGCTTCCAGTTACGAGTGACGACAGTTAAATCATTTTGTAGAAGGACATATGAGAATTTTGACCTGCACCAGCCTCCATCGCTGCTTTATAATGGACCACATAAAGATGACATATTCCCTGAACCAGCATCCCACCAACAGCACACAATTCACCCATTCAACCAATTGAGGATCCAGTCTCCCCTAAAATTAGCACAACCACTATTTCATGACGTTTGCATCCTGTATTGAGTTGTTAAATCTTTTGGGGAGCTGAACTATGTTCTAGAACAAAATCAGTGTCATTTTCTCAAATAGAAAATATATCAGGGTGTATTTTACCCTAATTAAGAAGTAAAGAGTTTATACCCCTCCATAAAACAATGGTGAAATGTATCAGAATGTGTCACAAAATGGTGTATATGCAAATAGCATGGTTTGATATAAGGATATCATCAAAAATCTCAGGACCAGCTACTAAGAGTTGTTTTTACAGCACAAGCATTTCCATTCACTCCAAAAGATTGGGGGATGTTATAGACCAGTGATTTCCAACCAGTATCTTGCGAGCAACATGTTGCTCTCCAACCCCTTGGATGTTGCTCTCAGAGTCCTCAAAGAAGGTGCTTATTTTTGAATTCCAAGCTTGAAAGCAAGTTTTAATTGAATAAAAACCCAAGTATAGTGCCAAGTAATGTCAGTCCACATAGGGGCTATCAAATAGTCAATCACAGCCCTTATTTGGCACCTCAATGGACTTTTTCGTGTTTGTGTTGCTCCCCAACTCTTTCTACATTAGTATGTGGCTCACAGGTAAAAAAAAAGGATGGGGATCCCTGTTATAGACTATCCTGAAGGGCCAGTAATTCTCTCAACCACATTAGTATTTATAGGTGCATGGTCAGCTTATGAGTATAATTCTCTGTATTCTCAACCCAAATGTATGTGCACATATGCATGAGCTTTACACACTATTTTAACAAAATATACCCCAAAATATTAGGCCCACTTGAAACATTCTTGGAAAGAGAGGAAATGAGAGTGAATCTCTGTTTGGCATTATCATTATGCAGGGGATAGCGCCTGCCAATCGTATCCTGTTACTAGTCTTGTAAAGTCCTGTTAATAATCATCCTTCTCTCAAACTGACTCGTTCAAGGGATAGCAGTCTAAATATTACCATCACATGTCCCTGGCCGAGTTACGTTATTCATTTGGCACCTGCTATGTACACAACATGTGTGACTTTCAGCTCTTGCATAACCTTTACAAATAAAAAGTATATAGGCATTATAGAGTTTTTTTTTATTTTGTTTTCAATCCTTCTTGGTGTAGCTTTTTTACAATAGGGTAACAGACAACTAAGTCTACAGGGTAGGACTGTGGTGGCAAGCGGTGACAAGCTGAGAATTATCTCTCATGCAGAGGCAGAAATTTCATCCTTGTAATTACCCCTTATTATAATGCTTGGCATTAAAGGTTTGTTGATCTGAGACATGGTTGACTAGGTGAAGAAGGCATAAGAGAGACCTATACTGTAGTTCTGTTTCCTGATATCACTGAGATAAGAGCCAATGCAATTGGGTGTGCAAGAAACATTTACGCAAGGAGCTAATCGGTATGTGAGCCGTGAAAGCTGAGGTAATGTAAAAAGTAGTCATGCCAAATTTCTACAGGTGCTGCTTTAACTGATTGATAGCTTAGTCGCTTGAACTTTAAGATATCTCTATTTCTACAAGCGTTTACCAAGCAATCTCCGTGGTTCGGGTGCCACTGCCTGGGGAGAATACTTCACTTCGCAAATCTGCCTTTAGCACGCACTCCAGCAACTCCTCAGACGCAGTGTAAGATCAAAAAGAAGTCTTTATCTGACAACAGGTAACACCTTACGCATTTCATGTGTCTCCACACGTAGTCATAGGTAAAAACATTTTGTAACCACCCCCTTTAAAAAGAAGTCCAATGTAAAAGGTAGTGAAACAACAATGTTGCTGGGGTGTCAGGTGGCCCCAGAAGCTTTTGGATAAATCTATCCACATACAATGTAGGTCACATTCTGACCATGAGATTCTGTTGATATTTACGAATACATTCTGCCATGACTTCAGTACCCTACCCCCTCCTATTTCTAAGGTCACCCTGGCACAGTATTAAATGTACATCAATGTGCTGGACAAAACCAATATCAGGATGGCCCTTGTCATCCAGCTCACTAAATGGAATGAACACTATGCCCTGCTTTGAAGATGCAGTTATTGCTCTGTCTTCTGATGTCTCTTGCACTAAGCTCTGTAACCTCAAACCATACACAGTATAAAGCCATTGTCACCCCTGTTTCATTTTCTAAATATGATTCCCCTCCAATGTCCCCTCACCCCACCACACTCCATTCACTCTGCCTCTCTCATTTAGGACTGCTGAGCTGACACTCTATACCAAAATCATTTACTGTATCTCCCCTCCCCTCAAACAAAAACGGGAAAAGGAGGTGGCCGTGTTAAAGAAACAAAAATAATTACCATTAATGATGCCGGATTCAACAAATCACCTTTAATGTTCTTGCCCTTTGTGCACTCTGCAATTTCTGCTTTTTTTCACTAAGAACAGTAATACATATGTAACAGTGGTAACTAGCACTATGAAGGGGGTTCTTTGGTTTCTGGTTAATCCTTTTGTTTATTCTGATGTGCAAATATTTATTTTTCAAATCCTCTGCTGTATTCATGAAACAATCAGCGTTGTGCTAAGAGAAATGTGCATAGATTAGGGAAGGTTTATGGCTATTTCTATGAGGGATTGCATTGGTAATGTGATACCTGTGTACTTTAACAGCACAGTGCTGGCAGCCTGCTAACATATAGAAGCCTGTCAGATGCCAGCATTCTGAGTTTCTGCCTCTAGAGCACACCCTTATTACTGTACATGTGCCTGCCTGGGCTGATCCATTAGAGTTGCTTCAGCCCATTAAGAAACTCTCCACTCCTCTCTACATTAGTTTGGGATCTGTCCCAGAACCTGCAGCAACATTCCTGCCCTCCTCTGTACAGCGATTTCTCATCTCCTGTTTAACCCTGAATGCTTTAATTTAACCCTGTAACATGGAAGAAGCTGAGCTGCTGAAGGAGAGACTCCAGGCTATAACTGTAAGTGTTTTTGTTTTTTTCTAATTCGCTTATTCATTTCAGATATTTATAGGCTACAGGCACACATACAAATATATATATATTCTTTTTGTAAATTATATTGTGTCGATTTTGTTAATTGCTTTAAAGATATAAAGGAGTGCAGATGTGGGAATAAAGAGCTCATAGGAACTGAGTACATGCAGTAGAATCCAGCGCATGGTTGTCAGTCTATAGAGAGGTGATTAGGCTTCCCAAGCTGCCGGATAAATCCAGGAATACACCAGCTCACATGAAGCTCTGGGAGAGCCATACAACAGAAAATATAGATATGTTAAAGGTTCAATGTGTCAATTTAAAGGGCACAAGGTCATTCTCTGCTTAAGTGCCAAAGTGCAGAGTTCTGTTCACCTATAGAAACAAACAAAAAACAAGAGTAACAAATAAAAAAGGCATTTTCTGCCAAAAAGTTTTCTTCCCTAGTCCGAGCATTTTATCCTTTTTCTGTTGTTATAATTTTAAAAGCAACACGATTGTGTTATTGAATTACAAAGTATTGCTAGATTTATTAGAGTTGGGTACATTAGTACTGTTATATACTATTATATGCACAGATACAGTCCAGGTGTTACTTTGGACTCTGAAGTACGGAATGTGATGCAAAAGCAGAGATTAATGAGCTGCTGGGGGATGCTGGGAGTTGTATTTCTGAAGCAGCTGAAGTGTCAAAGTCTGCCTTAGTTATATTGTTAGTTATATTGTTAGAACAATAAATCTTCAGTTATGGATGTGACATTTATCACGTGTGTGTGTCATTAGTGCTTGTTAGTAACAGCAGGCCTGTGAATGGGGCTATTTTGTTTTGTATAAAATAATTTAGAATTGTGCCCATGCTACTGGGCAAATAACAGCTGGGCACAAAGACTTATGTGGGATGTGACAGGACGGAGATGCTCAAAAGGGCCCTTTATATACTTCAGCAATGGACTTCAGCAATGGCCTCCTAGCTAACACACACATTGCAGCAGCAACTGCTCTGTATTTGCTGGGTTCTGCTGAATTTTGTTGGAAAGTTATTAGAGCAGTGAGCCCCAACCGGTGGATTGTGGGCAAAATGATGCTCACTGACCCCTTGGATGTTACTCCCAGTGGCTTCAAAGCAGGTCCTTATTTTTTAATTCCTGTCTTGGAGGCAAGTTTTAGTTGCCTAAAAACAAGGTGTACAGCCAAACAGAGCCTCCTGAAGTCCACATTGTTGCTACCAAATGGCTAATCACAGCCCTTATTTTGATTTTTGATTTTTCATGCTTGTGTTGCTCCCCAACAAATGTGGCTCTCGGGTGGGGACCCCTGCATTAGAGGCTTTGCCGCCAAAACATATAGGGATCATATAGGGATCCAAAACACAGAATAAGGATGTGGGGGCATAAAGTGCTAAACTGATGTTTATTTGAAATAACCATGTTTTTACCTAAGGGTGTTATACAAATGTTGGCTTCATTCAAAACCTGCAGAAGCTTGCTAAAAATTACTATAAGTAACATATATATATATATATATATATATATATATATATATATATATATATATATATATATATATATATATATATAAACCTAGATGTAAAAGCTTCTGTGTCTTTAAAGAACTTAAGCACTTAAGCTATATGTTGTTCACAACAGGCTTGGATTATATCCCTTTGGCAAGTTTCATTTGCAGACTTGACTTGCTTGTCAGAAGACTGTAATCTTCTTGGCAGACAGGCAGTGACATAACCGGGTTAAATAGGTTCTTCCTCTTAGTCTGTTCCTTAACCAGGTACCTTTATTTAAATAGTCTTTTGTAGACTTAAACAGAGACTCCTATTTTTGGGACAACTATTTAAAAACTTTAGATATTTTGCAACAGAAATCAAAAGTGGTGCTGTTATTCAGATGTCGCTAATCGGGAATGTTTGCCTTCTGGCAAAACAGGTGAGAAAAAGGAAGTGCAGGGGACACATTGATTAGTGCTATTATATAGCTTTTCCCACAAATTTCATGTTTTAATGAGCTGGAAGAGCTCCAAAACATGTCTTTGTGTGTTGGGCCTATAATGCTGCTGAAGAACTTTTTTTCCTGCAGAAAACAGTAACAATCAAAATGCCTATTATTCACATATGCTAATGTTACTTAATGAAAAGAGTACAACTCAACAAAATCCAATGGCACACAGGACTAAAGGAATTCTTCCAAATTTTATTTCAAAGCAGAATGCGAATGCAACGTTTCGGGGAATAAAACCCCTTTGTCAAGCATCTGTCGTTCTACAGGGTGTGCGAGGTCCTGCACTGCTTTGAAACTTAATTAAAAGAGCCATGGGTGAGCCCAAGCACCCAGAGGAACTCCACCCAAAATATGATGGCTTGAGTGTTTCTTAGCTGAGGGTTGTCACTGTTTCATGTACTCAACACACAGTTATTTGTCAGTAGCAAATTGCAATAGCAGCGGTGATAGGTGGACATTGGCTATTGATGGCTACTGTTCTCTGTCGGAGGGCAGCATTGGCCCAAAAGCCTGTGTGCAGCAGACATTATCATTGGGTGCATAAATACCCCTCCACCGCTGATATCATTTGCTTACTCTTCCTAGTGGAACAATAAAACACTTCTGGAGTTTCCATTCATTACACATTAACTTAGATTCCTAACTTTGTATTGTAGCAGATTTCAAATAGCTAAAATCTTGGCTGCTGGATTTAAGATTTATTTAAACAGTCTCACATGGACATTAGGCCCTCCACAGATGAAAAGTTCACAAATATGAGCTCATGGTTACATGGGATATTGTTTTTTACTAGCAGTTATGGCACCTAAAACAGTCAACATAGTCATTATTTAAATAATGATCCACTTCTATATGAATATGATCAAAGGAGTGATATTCATACCTGGGAAATTTAAATAGGACATTCACCTTTACATTAGAGGGGCGGGAACTCCTACATGCTTTCAATGAACAGAGCTTGTGTTTTTGTTAAATAAATAACTGTTTTTTTTTTTGTTATTTCTTGCACTAAACAGAGCAAAATTGGAAAACGTTGAAACAAAAGTCACATTCTGCTTCCTGGTTCATATGAGCACAATCAAAACAAATGACTTGAATGAATTTAGAAGCCACTGTATAATAAGCTGCTCTATATCTCACAGTCTAACAGGTTGCAGCTGGGGGAATGGGTGTATTTATACTTCAGGAAGTAGAATTTAACTTTACTTTCTATTTGAGCTTTTGCCCTGTCTAGTGCAATAAATAACAAAAAACATACACATTTTATAGCTAAAATAATAGCCAAAAAGTGTGTTCTGCACAAGCCCTATTCATTTAATTAATGTTGAAATAAGAGGTATCCTGCCACTTTGACTCTGCCATTGATTGACCTGTTCTAAGCTATATTTTAACTGGTCTTCCTTATTTACTTTTTGTTTTAACATTTTTGTTTTGCATATTTTCGCTTGTGCCATCATTGCAAATGAGCCCTCTGGATTAGAATAAATGACTGTGCACTGCATAAATCTGTCTTCATGGGACATCTGGTTTATACAGATTTTAAGTAGTTATGCCTCAGTTGTTTGGGTGGTTCTGATGAGTATATAATTTAACCTGCACAACCTATACTCACTTTCTTGTCCACCGTGTGAAAAATACCAGGGTCAGACTGGGACAGCAGAACACTGGGAAAAAACCTGGTGGGTACTGCATGGACCCCAGAGACCCAGACCTAATCCCCAGCTGCCCTCTGCTGTCGCTGTCAGTATGTGAGTGGATGGGGCCCCTGAGGGGGTGTGGGAGGTCCTGGGGAAGGGGTGGCCTTGCACACCACAGTCTGACCCTGGGGATGTGTGTCACCCACATGGTAATCTGAGTGTTTTTTCCATTTACAGAAGGGTCTCAAAATGATACATTGCGGTCTCTATAAGCAGATCTAATTGTTACAGAAGCTTCTCATATATAAACGAGCTATTAGTCGAGCATCAAGTTGAGGCCTCATGCCAAGAATCCATGAGGGCAAGTTCACTCCTATCCACCTACTGAAAGTGGCTTTTGCACTTACATGTTCCCTTTTGTAATTTACAGGGGAAAAAGTGTTTTTTCTTTTTTTCTGTAAATTAAAAAGAGAACACGTAAGTGCAAAAGCCACGTTCAGCATTCAAGTGTTCATTATTCAGTCACTACATGTAGAAAGCATTGCTTTATCTGCCTCCTAGAGATAATCACGCACCAAATGTAGGTGGTTAATAATAGGTTTTCTAAGAACATGCCCACCTTCATTATATAAAGAGTGTGCTTATTAAAAAGACAGCAATACTGAAATGGATGTTTCCTATTCCTTATAGACATGTTTAGAGCATTTTGCTCAATGTGTGAAGACTTAAAGATGTGAAGACACTTGATGCTGCGTAAAATTCTTTTCTTGTAGATAGTTTTACTTTGTATTGCCATGGCTGGTAACAGGCTACTGACAAGGAAGTGTGTGTGTGGGGGGGAGTAGGAAGTGCATTTTCACTCATTTCCTCACTAAAGTACACTTAAGGGCGAATTTTTACCTGCAAAGACTTTGTCAGACGCAAATTCGCTACCACTACGCTAATTCACTAAAAAGTTAAGTTGCATTTCTACAGCCGAATGCTGGTGAATTCGTAACTTTGTTAATTAGGTTAATTTGAATAGGGCGGGTACATATAGGTTATATAGGATTTTTATTAGAGATGTTGGAGAAATTGCTTGAAGTGGCCACTTATTTTTAAAAATGTTCAAGGAAACAAAGTACTGTAAAGGCAAAAGAGATCCTCTAATGCCCATCCTAAAACAAATGTGGCATGCTCTTCAAATGGCTAAAAACATGGAAAAACGCCACCGTTATTTATCGTTTTTATAACTTTTTGGCATACAGGATATGATGTCACTGACATAAGATTGAGAAGGAGGATGTAGCTTCATCTTATCAGTTCGCCAGGTCTGAGCTGTCAAAGGAAACTCTGGCGAAAGAGGTAACATAATGGAAAATTTAGTGAATTTAGGGAGTAACGATCGTTGGCCTGAGCGAAAATGTGCCTGGTGATAGCACGCAAAACTGTCTGTTTTGCTAGCGAATTGTCCTCTACGCCAGTAAATTGCCGATGTCCCTGCGGATTGAATTTCTGGCTAATTTTCGCTAGCGACAGCCACTTCGCCCTTTAGTAGCTCTGCTCTATTGAGTACAGACACAAGACCGGGCAGAGGCCAGTGGATCGTCTGATTCTCAACCTGCACATATACTGTACTGTATGCAGGCCAAGAATCAGCATGTGTGGCACTAGCCAAAGAAGTGGGGAGCTTACAGTGTCTGCATCAATTAAAGATTGTTTAGGGAGCTAGCACACGGGCAGATTTGGGGAGATTCTGCGACAGGGCGACAATCTCCCCTAACTGCCTTCCCCCTGCTATAATGAGAAAACGCCAGCGCCAATGCACTCACGGCACTTCGATTTCCGAAGTCACCCAACGTTGCCTCACGAGGAAACTTCGGGCGACTTCGGAAATCGAAGCACCGCGAGTGCATTGGCGCTGGCGTTTTCTCATTATAGCAGGCAGAAGGCAGGGGGCAGGCAGTTCGGGGAGATTGTCGTCCCCGCAGAAGAGACGATTAGTCGACAGGCGGCTAAATCTCCGCGAATCTGCCGTGTGATTGAACCCTTAAGGCTGGTGCCCAATCAGGCCACCTTCTTGCACGGTACTGTTATGTATATGTGCTGGTTTATATTTACATTAATTGTTAAAGTAATTGGTCAAGCTGTAGAGTCCTTGGTTAAAGAGGCGCAGATGAAGTGGCTTGAAAAGTATCTTTCCATTATAACTTATTATATCATTTCTGAGTTGATTATATAATTAAGTATCAGATCCACCAGAGGTTTGTATGCCCACAAGTGATCTTATTAATGGGATCTAAACTAAATACATTTATTGATGCAAGCTTATTTCAAGTGGTCCTTTGTCCAACTGAGATATTAGCAGTTTTAGACACTTTTATACTGCTTGGTAGGGTTCATCTCAAAAGCTCTCTTTGAAGGCCACACGTATCAATGCACTACTTGGATTCACTTAACGCTTGTGTTTCTGATTCTCAATTAAGCCAAAAGCCTGCTATTAGCAGTGTAAAACTGCAAATATTTCAGAAACTGCTTAAAATAGAAAAGTAACTACTGAATAAAATCCCTCTGCTACTGTTTATATGCCAATGTAGGTGAAACATCATATGATTACTGAAGTAGATAAAAAATATCAGTCCAGCAGTTTAAAGATCCTACAAATATTAACTATAAATTACCATCTGACTGTTATTTTTTTTTACATTTAATAGAGAAGTCCTTAAAAATGTACATTTTGAAAGATTTGGATGCCAGCAATAAAAGGGCAACTTTTCATTGACCCAAACACTTGTGGGTGCTCACTAATTGTTTTTTTCTAATAGGTTTTATTATATATTTTTTTTACAGGTATTGATAGTTAAATTGTTTTTTTATCATGGTCTCTGAACCCGACATTCATTTTACTCAACCATACTGCTGCATTGTAAATTGCTGACTCATGCTGGATATGCTGGAATCAGCCAATTAGAGAAGGTAAAATCTGTCATTGACTCATAGCACCATTGTGTTGCTCCTAGTAAGAAAATAATGTTAGGTTGAGCATCTCACAACTAAATTGTGGAAAATATGAAGAAAACAAAATGAATAAGTGTGAAACAGATTACTCATCCACCACAGTGTGTTTATATATATTATAATAGTGACATTTTCAATTTAAATTACCTTAACCTTCTTCAGAGAAATTTGCAAGTAAACACTTTTATTCTCCCAAGTCCCCAACTGTACTTTGTAGTTAAAAAACCTATATGTACGTAAAGCCTTTCAGCAGTGGCTTACTCACAAAGGAAAGGAGCCTTTAGATGAGGTTTAATTCCTTGATCTTGCAGGATTAATACAATAAATTATAATTCAAAGGATATTTTTGACGGGTAAACACAGAATAAGCATACACCCTAGGCTAAACAAAGTGGAACGCAGCCCACCATTAGCTGGAATGCAAAAGTCCCACTTATACAAGGGTCACATGGGTGATTAGTCATCAGTGACATCAGTCTGCTGTCAGCTTAACAAGTAAACATGTTGCACTAAAGAAATACAACACAAGACAATTGTCAAGTAAGAAAAACCCAATCAGTGATTAGAATATAAATGATTACATCTAAAAGACTATACATGCCCATTGGGCCACCACAACTCTTGGGCTTTGGTCAAATGCACAGATCATTATGGGCAGCCTTTTTGGTTGGTCATTGAGTACACATGTCAGTGCAGTCATTGGCTAAGCAGATTGACAGACATGTCAAAACTTGAATCTTGTTGATTCCGAGCGGGCTGTTCCTGCACATGGGCAGGTGTTGGCGCAGTTTGCTTTCATTGAAACCCAGTCTGGGTGACATTAACTAACCGTGTGTGCAGCTTTAGAGTATTTACATGAGAGTTGAATATGCATATTGTAAATCCAGAAATAGCAACAATTGAGCATGGAAAGCATTTGTACCAGATGGAAAGAATTAGATTCCCAGCATCTGTAAAATAATCCCATCCATTTTCCATCAACCTTTCACACCATGTTGTTCCAGTCATTTCTCACCCTAACAAACCATATGATTTCCATTCCTATGCTGGAATTGGCTGGTTATCCCAAGGAAAGGACATCACACCTCCTACACCTCACCTAATATGTTTCCCCACAGGCTTTTAGGATGGTTCCAGTGGTTTTTTTGTTAGTGATAATTATGTGTTAGATTTTAGGTTTCTGTATTTTGGGTTAGTGAGTTTTGTTTAATAACTGGCATGGTGTAAGAGCAGTGCCCAGGGCAATAGTAACTCTAATAATTTGTCTTTGTCATCTTAGTCTTTTAACATTTTTGCTTTTCTGTGTTTTTTTTTTTTTTTGCAAACCTGCCACTGAAACTATTTGTTAGGGTCAGTAGACTTATTAATGAGAAGGAAATGATGTTTGATCTGATTGTTTTCTATAGAGTTGTTATAGGAGGTTTTATATAGTTCCTGCTTCCTGTTTTTCTCCTGTTCTCCCATTCATCTCTTTAATATGTAAAAGAATATCTAATATCTAGGCCTTGTAGGTATGTAATGAATTATCACAAATGCCTTACATGCAGCTGCTGCCTTGAAAGCAGATAAGGCATATGGTATTAGCATATAGAAATATTCCGTGTCTTCAGGCAGCTGCTGTCTGGGAAGTATACTGTGTGCCCCTTTCTACCTCAGTTGGCATATGCTGATGGAATTCATGTAGTAGGTGTAAATATGCTGCATTCTAGTTTATGATCTGTTAACTACTCCTACAAATTCTTAACTCACTGAAAATCTATGACATTCCTTGTCCTGAATAAAAGCTAAAACATGAATATTCTTTATTGTTTGTCTCTCTGACAGCTGCTGGTGTAGCCCCAAAGACTTCAAATCCTTCTTTACTCTAAGTTAGGGAACACTGTTGTAGAGAGTGATGTTCTGAAACAATTTTCAGTTGCTTTTCATTTTGTATTATATGTGGTTTTTGAGTTATTTAGCTTTTTATTCAGCAGCTCCCCCAAATTTGTAACAATTTGGTTGCTATGGGCCAAATTACCTTAGCAACTAGGCACTGATTTGAATAAGAGACTGAAATATGAATAGGAGGGGCTATGAATAGAAAGAGGAGTAATAAAAAGTAGCAATAACAATAAATGTATAGCCTTACAGAGCATTTTTTTTTTAGACCGGGATGATGACCCCTTTTTGAAAGCTGGAAAGATTCAGGAGAAAAAAAGCAATTCATTCTAAAACTATACAAAATAAATAGTGTAGACCAACTGAAAAGTTGCTTAGAATTGGCCATTCAATAACATACAAGAAGATAACTAAATGGTGAACCACTCCTTTAAAAGCCAACTGAGACCACCATATTTAATTTACTTTCATTTACTAAGGGAGACTGTGTTGGGATTCACTTGTAGTTTGTTTGGAGGGTGTTAGGCTAATATATTATACCTATTTTGTTGTTTGTAACTGAGGAATGGAGGTTTTATCCTCCCTAAAAGCAGTAAATTAAATCCGTAAAGCTTTATGTAAGAATTCAATGATTTTTTTTATTAAATACATCAACAACAAAAAAATCTAGGTTATTTATATTAGAACTGTAACGAGAAAGGAAATAAAATGAGAATTCAGAGAGGGTACAACATATCTCTGCATCTGTGCGTACTTGAAATGTGGTTGCCATGGTTTTATGTACTGTTCTCATGAAGCAGGTTACAGAACAGCATTCTCCACTTACATCATATGGGTTTATAGATGAGGCACTGGAAAATTGACTTGTTGGCCTTGGCATTGCTCAGAACAGCTGTTACCAGTATTAACTTGACTACCAGTTGCTTAATATCCAATGTTAAGTCAGATTTTTTCTACTTTATTTAATGCTTTGCTGGGCAGTATAATTCCTTTGATGGAAAGGCACCAGTTTCCCGCTCTACACAACATTGTGGCCTGAGTTTCTGCTCTGCTGAAAACAATGACTTCCACCTTAAATGTTTAATGGTGAAATATATCAAAAAAAGCTTGTCTTTGGAATGGGGCCACACTTAGTACTGGGAACCCATATACTCTGAAGCCATAAAGCTACGGAAAGCACTCCAGGCAATGGCATAATTACATTTGACAACTGAACACATTTTATTTGTTGCTAAATCATAGACTCACAAATATGACTGATACCGCCTCATCCGCCAATTAATCCAGCTTTTGCTGACTACTTCACTTTACAACAATCACTGAATGAATAGATATGCAGGGATTATGACTAAGCCCAGATTCCTGCTAATTTCATGTTAATTGTTACACACACAAAAAAACTGATTTATAGGAACAGTGTGACAAATGTGTGCTCAAGCAATTACTATATAATACCTACATGCAATGTTCCCTTTAATTCCTTCTCAGCTATGTGCATAAAAAAATCTTTTGTATGCATATTTTAAACTTACGGTACTGTTTGTGCGTATTTTTAAAGACTTTGTGCACAGGTCAAAGGAAATGCTAAATGTTGTGTTTTCACACAAACTTCTTCCCACATATTATTGTGTGCACTGGCCATAACATTTGTTTTCACAAGCTCATGGCTTAGAGGGAACATTGCCTACATGGCCGGAGCATTCTGTTGTGGCCACTTATGGATGTGGCACTAGAATTTGAATGTAGGTTAAAGAAAAATAAAGTCTTGAAGAAAGTATTCTACCAAATTGCTGCAGTGCAGGCGAATGCTCACCCTCAAATTCACTCTAAATGAATATCTGCATTTTCTGTTTTCCAGAATAAAAGAAAAATACAAGAAGATATTGCACAGAGGAGGATACAAATTGAGGAAGAGAAATTAAAGCTACATCATTTAAAGGTAACTGAGCACTGGCCAGTGGCCAGGGATACACAATATGTCCCAAATCCCAATTATCTACTGTAGGGGGAGAAAACTTGATTAGTGTACACCAGGGATCCCCAACATTTTTTACCTGAGTTCCAAATAGGGCTGTGATTGGCTATTTGTTAGCCCCTATTTGAACTGGCAGCCTACAGGAGGCTCTGTGCAACCTAAACTTGCCTCCAAGCCAGGAATTCAAAAATAAGCCCCTGCTTTGATGCCAATGGGAGCAACATCCAAAAGGTTTGTGAGCAACATGTTGCACATGAGCCACTGGTTGGGGATCACTGGTGTACACAGTAGGAGTGGGGTTTCCTTGTGTGATCTGGTACAGAAAAAAGGGGAGTGGCCTTATACTTCCTGTATTCCATTTGTATTTGTCTCGATTTGGGCTGAATTTACTATGGTATCCAGAGTGGAATTATGTACACTAGCATACCACCCTATGATCCACATTATTAAGCAAGACAGTCCTGAATCTACATCCCTAGTTCATAATCGTGGCAGTCAGGGGTGTAACTACAGAGGAAGGCTGCAGGGGGCCACAGGAGGTATAGGGGCACCATGAGGCCCCAAAAAAGAGCAATTTCAACATATATTGTTAAAACAGATCAACCTCTGGATATGTTGGGGGCCCTAAAATGAATTTGCTGTGGGGTCCAGTAACATCTAGTTACACCACTGACGCAGTCTTGTAACCTGAATCAACTCTAAGATATCTGATGTCTGTACCAAAGTTGGTGCATCCTGTTACTTTTGCTCAGCTTTCTTTGGTCTGGCTACATGAATGAAAATACTACTGTCATTCACGTGAGGGGGTCATGTCCACAAACAGAGGTGTATATAAATATATAGAAGATATATACTTCATCCCACATAAAACCTCTTCAAATCTACCAAAAGTTAAGTAACAGAATCACAGAAACAAAGCAGAATTCTAGTTGTGCCAAAAATGCTTTTCATGGGCACAATAAAACTCCATAATATATATATATACTCAAATGGATTTGTTTACCATCCGTGGCATTTGGAAAAGTACTTTGGGTAATGCTTCTTTTATTATTAATATGGCTTTCTATCCTTTAGAAAAAAGCTCTTAGGGAAAAATGGCTCTTAGATGGATTAAGTACCCTGTCGTCAGAGGAACAAGAAGATATGCTAAGACAGACTCAAGCAGATCAGCAACAAATCAAACACCTCGAGAGCAGCACTGACAGGTAAAATCCTCTAAAAGGATTAGAAGAGGCTCCTGCACCATCACTGAACCCTTGTAGCAAATCTTTCTATTGCACCTGTGACAAAAATAAGCACAACAAAACTTACTAGGGCTGATATACTTACCCAGGTACTAGGGGGCAAATTCACTAACCTCCGAAAATTCGCCAGCGACGGCTTCGCTCACATCGCAACACTTCACCAGGCGTAGATTCGCCAGGACAACGCTAATCCACTAAAATCCAAAAGTTGCGTCCAGGGCGCCGAACGCTGGTGAAGTAGCGCTATCGTTACTGCGGCAGTGAAGCAAAGTTGCACTAGCGTTGACTAATTTGCATACGGCGGGAAGTTAAAGTTGAATAGACGTATATGTTGCAGCCAATACATTACACTACACAAGCCGAGGAAACCTTAATAAAATAAAATAGAGTTGTTATATTTCCCTACACATGAGCCCAGTGTATAGTTTATGTGCCATATGTTAGGAAATGTAGGGGGGAAGCCAGGTACCCCAGAAAAAAATTACGATCTTTTGTAGCCTATCACCATGAAAAATGAAAAGTCGCCAGCGTTTGTTGGGACTTAGAAAAAAATTTTAACTATTTTTTGAGGAAGTCCTATCTACTCTATTGCACTTCGCTTGGTCTGAGGTGGCGAAGTCTGGCGCATGAGGTTCAGTAAAATTCGCATATTAGCGAATTTGCATAGTGCAACTTGGCCAGGCGTAAGGGAGCGAATTACCGCTAGAGTCTATCTCCTTCACTAGCGGTTACGCCAGCGACGGTTAGTAATGAAATGACGTCACACTGTCGAATTTTCGCTTACGTTAGTCACTTCGCCCTTTAGTAAATCTGCCCCTAGGTTCTATTATTATTAGAACCCTAGTAGTAGACTGTTATACTGTGTTTGCCATGTTTCAGAAAAAAAATGTTGTGGTAACATGATGCTGTTTATTGGCTCATTATAAAAAAGTACGGGTGCAATCTCATGAGAAAAAATAGAAAATTAAAAACTACTTCTCTTCATCCTAGCCTTATAGTGTTGGATCTGACTAAATTCAGACTAAATTGAAAAAAGCATGGAAACTAAGTTGTACACACAAAAACAAAGTGTGTAGTGTGACAATGGAACATTGTGTTTATTAATGCAGATGCTCAAAGGGAAACTTGGGGTGATTCTGTATCCCACATTTCACGAATATCCCGATAACTGGTCATATGAAACTACAATTTAGCAATTTCCACCCATCTTTCCAGCCTGCTAGGGTGGCCTAAACAATGAAACAACAATCTCACTGTAACTAGGCTGGAAGAATCACTTACACAGGAAAATGTGAATCTTTTCTGTTTTTAGTTCTATAAGAGTGACTCATGTGGCTTTGTGTATTAAAGCATTAATTACCATATTATTTGATATACACAAAGAACGCTCATTTAGCTCTGTTTTGTTTGTGGGCATGTTCTGTTGCTAGAAAAATAATACACCTTAGATGGCAGAAAGACTTGTCAGAGCCTGCAGGAAAGAGAAAGATTTTTTATTTCTCAGTGAGGAGTGAGTAGCCTTGTATTCCATCAAGCCAGCAGTCTGCGGAATAGGGGTTCATTATTTAGGGACAGATTTTTTATTCTCATCCCAGAATGAGTTTGATTCAAAACATTAGTTGTGGACACAGGGAGGCCCATTTATCAAAGGTTTAATTTCGAATTCATGTGATTTTTTTTAATTCAAATATACTCACAATTCAACTGGGATTTTATTTAAGAAAACATAATGTAATGTCTAATATTTGAGCGAATGGTTCCAAGCTGAAAATTCGAATCATATTTGTTTCGTATTTGATTCGTACGAATCGCGATTTTCTCCCGAAAAGGCTATTGACATTTCCAAATGGCTCAATGGACCTCTGCCATTGTCTTGTACATGAACTCGGCATGTTTTAGGTGGCGAATATCTGAATTAGGACGTGTGATAAATCTTACATTCAAATTTGGCACTCGAAAATTCAAATTCTAATTCAAATTTACTATTCGACCCTTTATAAATCGGCCCATTAAAGTGCAGGAGGGTAAAATATTATGTTTAGGCATGCCACCAATAGAAAGCATTCTAGTGGATAATTTATAATTGTACATAGACTGTAGAGAACAGAATCCTATGTAAATACTGCCACTAACCCACTGATCTCAGCTGCTAGGTAAAGCATCCCCATGTACCAACCACATGCTCAATGTGCAAACTGTACTGTTAATGAACCACCACAACGTTGTGTCGGTTTGCATTATCAACATCCTTAGAATAATAATAAAGATTGAGTTATACCATTAAATATGGGTAAACCAACTACATTTCCCAAACAGGGACCCTGGGCCTCCTGTACGGGACAGAAACATTGACTCTTTTGAAAAATAATTTCCTTGAGTGTCCCACTGGATTTATGTGGTTTCACGTGAATTTGTAGCTACGGGAAGTGCTCTGCTTCTCATTCTCTGATGTATTTTTGTTTGAGTCATATTTGATTGATAATGAACGAGCCCGGTGCCTTAATACTGCTACTGTTTATTCAAACTATTACTTTCTGTCAGGACTGGATGCCAGTGTGCAGGCCCTCAGCAGGGCTTGATATAAATTATCCAGTGATAATTCTAAACAGCCACTAAAATCTGCCCTTTTCGTTCTGTGTTTTTGCACCAGCAAAGGTCACCTTTATTATGCGCTATCCTTGTTGATGAATTGTCTGATAGAGAATTTGTTACGTAAAGTTATCATTCTTGGCTACTGTACCAAAAGGATTTTCACTTGTTCAAATTTCTGTTGATGTGGGATTTATTAGATTAAAGCTGAGGAAAGTAGACGTCTGCGTTAAAAACAAATAACAATATCTGTATAATTGTAAGATAAAGTTCAATTATTTTCCATGTTGTTAACTATGCCCTTTATTATTCCATTCTATACAACTACATCTTTCCACTGACTGAGCAATGCACCAACCCCTGCCAGCCACAGCCAAGCCCTTTGGCCTTTATTATACAAACTACAAATGGCAAAGCAGGTTGTCACAGGGTAAAGTGTACAGTTAAGATGTTTTCATTGGTTCCCGAGATAAACTCATTTTAACCATGGCATAGGAAGTATTATTATCTTTTTAACGTTTAGAAACCTGGTCTATCTGTATTCTTTTTTAATACTTTATGTACATAGATATTTTATAAGGAAGGTGCTGTTTACTTTGCTGCATACTGGATGCATTAATTCTAAAGGATCAAATTGTAGCCATTTAGAAAGATTTCCATCTGGCTTAGTGAGTTGTATCTGAGAAACAAAAGATGGAAAGATTTTTTAAAAATACAAAATAAAAAACAGGAAAAAATGTCATACCTTCTGATGTCCTGTTTAAAAATGTTATTTATTTTAAAGGTGAACTACCCTTATAACTGGTGTGCAATAGTGATATCTTCCAGCCGAATAATAATCAGTGGTCTTAAAATGCTCCATTTAAAGGTTTTTGATAATACAGTTGCCAAGTGCCAACTGTCTCATGTATTCTGTGGGTGTCCCAGATTTATGCACTGGATTTGGCAAAGCAGGAGGCATGGATAAGTCATGTCTGGGTGTAATGGGGATATGGCCACATTCTGCCAGAGGTTGAAGTCTACTAGAAAATCATATAAAACATTAAACATTCATATATCATTAAAAATATCATATAAACATTAAATGTGCAGATGAAAGGGCTGATGTTATTAGAGGCTTTGATATAATGGCGCCTCTGCCTGGCGTGTTTAATAATGGTTTTATCATGAAGGCTTTCCCATCTAAAAGCAAGGATGTCCAGATAGACAACATGAGAAGAACTCACAAAAGGAAATCATTTCAATTGTGACAAATTCTACATCTCCTTTGGGCCGCACACCCAGGCCACAACCCCCCTTCACCTCTGGGCCCACAAGCTGCAAACCTCCCATCCACCTCTGGACCCTCTGCCCCAGAAGCAACCGCCACTCCCCCGTGCACCTTATTTTATCTTGTTGTGGTCACAAGCAGCCATTGTGGAGGTACTGTAAGTGTGCAGTGCTCGGGAGGATTCACCAAGTTTTTTCCTGGTGTCCCACCAGCACAGTGCAACCCTGCATTGGCAGACCGAAAAGTGACCAACCACTTACCTTGGAAAAGGCACTTACCCAAAGTAAGTGACTGAGCTTATTGGGTCCATGTCAGATCAGTGAAAAACCCCAAGCTATAGTGAGTAGTGCACTAGGCTTGGACTGGGCCAGCAGGACACTGTGAGAAACCTTAGCCATATATATATGTTTTCCTAATTAGAGTGAAAATTGTGTTACATAGTTTAAGACCTGCCCAGTAACACTCGCTTTAGACCTACACAATGTGGGGTGTTTAAAGACTAGAACTGAATACACATGTGGAGTAGGCAGCACATATTATTGTTTGTTCCTTTTTCTATACCTTTATATTAGGACAGATCCTTTGTTGACTCTGAGATGTTCTTTTTCCAGAGCAAACTGGTTGAAACTTTGTTATTTAAGACACGCTGGGACAGAAAAATTGTGTGTTATGGGCAAGAAAAACCTGACGTCTTCTGTTATTAGTGCTTAAGGAAGATAATAATTTGTGCTATATTTAATAAATGAATTAGCCGCAGGCAATCGACATTGTTGTCTCAACTATAACAACATAATTGTGGTTGTCTCATGAAATGGATAGTAGGCTTTATGAAAAACCTAGTCATGCTATGTCTGGTCTTGTCTGCAGATTACAATCCTTCTTCCCAAAAGCATAATATTTTCATACTAAAGTTAGAATATATTGCTTTACAAAAGCTTCGGATTTCCGCTGTTATCTGATATCAAAGCAGCAGACGCAATGTAGTAGAAAAGTCTGGATCTTCTGAATTATTGAGGCAATGTAATATGATTGATGATTGTATTGTGGACACCTCACTGTATCAGCATGGTAAAAATGATAAACTTGGCTGGAAATATTATAAGTCCATTGGCCACTTACAGAACCCAGGTTATTGTCTTTTCACCTCTTCATGGTCTTGTTGCATAGGAGTTTAGTATTTACATGCAGTACATCATCTTTGTGCTGTGAAATGCATTAAGTATTAATAGAAAGGTTTAGAATGCTTGATATAAATGGAAAATGCAACTGGGAACCACTCAATGTTGAAGCGATAATAACAAAACAGCATAAATTTCTAACTACAGACCCAATTGCTCATGGAGCACCGAAAGTTGCTATTGTTCCCTACAGTAGAGTTCATAAACCTAACTAATTTCCAGTAATTTTGAGAACAGTAAGCATATCCAGGAGTTATCACTTTGAACAGTGGTCCCCAACCAGTGGCTTGTGAGCAACATGTTCACCAACCCCTTGGATGTTGTCCTCCAAGCCGGTTTTTATTTTTGAAATCCTGGTTTTGGGCAAGTTTTGGTTGTATAAAAACAAAAACATATGTATAGCCAAACAGAGCCTCCTGAAAGATGCCTGTCCACATTGAAGTTACCAATAGTCAATCAGAGCCCATAATTGGCATCCCCAGGAACTTTTTTCATGCTTATATTGCTCTCCAACTTTTTTTACATTTTAATGTGGCTCACAGGTTAAAACATTTGAGGATCCCAGACTTTGAGGCGTAAAACAAACTTTATTTCAGAGGAACATAAAGGGCCAGATACAAAGAATGTATCCATTCTCTTTTAATTAGAAAATGTGTTTTTTTTTCATAAAAGGACTTATTATGGTTTCATTTTTACCCCTACTACTCCTCCCCACCTGAGCAGTGTTAGATGAAAATAATGAAAACTATAAAAATGCCCCTTCCCTTTTTGCTTGTATTTCAAGCTTAGCAAAAGTTCACTTTTGAATAGGTTTATCTGCAAAGAATACAATAAATCCATTTCCTTATCGCTTCATTTTTCTGTGTAATGAAGAAGTTTCATTGTTCTGCATTTAATAACATTGGGTGGTGATGTGCTACAAAACAAAATTGCAACAACATTCCTTCCAGTACATGTAATTGGCCACGTTCAGAGAGAGATCAATGTTTTACTTTATCATAGGCGGTATCATAAAGTGAAGTGAGTTGATAAGTCTATAACCTTGGAATTAGCACTGCTCAAATTCTGTATATTGTGGCAATTAACGGGTCTAATACCGTACAGAACTATTTCTGCTGTACAGATCTTTTTTACTCTAGGTATGTATTGATTATATTTCCATGACAAAGAACTAGAGGAGAGGTGACATTCCAGAGATTTTCAGTCCGATAATAATCCCTTCGTTATGTCTTTCCTTTGAACAACTAACTGAAATACAGTGTATTATATGTAGTCTAACCATTTTATATATTTACTCATGCTGGAAGATTTAATTTTGTGGAGGTTGGTTGGAGTGATGAAAAATCACTGCATCTTACTGTAGTTCTCATTTTTACATCAACTTTATCAATCCAAAGAGCAGATGTCAGGGTATGCAAAGCCACCTTATGGTGTGACAACCACTGGAAACTGAAAAAGTTATGATTAACACTGAGTGGTGGTTGTGTTGTATCCACCAGTTTAGTGATAAAGATAGTGACCTTTAATTTCACTGAAGATATCAACAATCATCTTGATTGCTAAAATTAATTTACCTCTTTTAAACAAAGAAAGGACCTTCCAGAAGCACAAGTGCAAGGACCCCAGATAACATATTGGTGGCATAATGCATTTTTTCTTTGCAGACTTGAGCAAGAGATTGATGGTCTGGAAAAAGAAGAACTTCAGGTATCTACCAAAGAAGTGTGTGTGCTTCAGAGGCTGAAGTCTGTTGAAAGAACTACAGAGGATATCATAAAGGTACCCCCTTGCTTATTGCAAATCATTATTCCAGTGAATCTCCTCATCCCTTTGCTTTGAAGGACTATATATGGGCTACACAAGTGCAAATACAGTTAACTAGTGTACAAGAATTTGCTATGAATATAATTGAACATTGAGATATATCAGAAGTATCACAGCGAAAAACCATGGGGGGACCCGTGAAACTTTATGGGTTACAATAAAGGTCACATAAGCCCTGGTCTATATTGGAGATTGTTGCATGTAAAGCATATTTTAAGGTCGTTCAGACTATATTTGAGATTTGCTAAAATTTTAACAGGTAATTGGTTGCAAAGAGTTCGAGGGTTGGGAAAGTGGCAGTAGAACTACATTGCTTCCTTAAACATTTCCCATTTTTCTTTTACCAGGCGGTGAAAGCAGAAGTCCGTGAAGGTTTGTGCACTTTATGTTATACTTTAATTTTAGTAAGAGATAAGATTGTTGTATACAAAATTATATTTATTGACTTTTCCTATTTCAGAGCCAGTACATGATATTTATGCTGGGATACCTGACCTACCAGCATCTTATAAACCATTCTTTGTAAAGCGAATGGAAAGTGCAACACAAGAAGATGGTGAAGAGCCCAGAAAAGGTACAGTATATAAAGAACACAAGCTTGACTCTGATCTTCAACCCTGAGCACACATCAGTTGTATAAATCAGGCACTTCTAAAGACAACCATATATATTAACACACATGCAATGCCATAAACCAAGGACTTCAAACCTATGACTCTTAGGGCTGGCAAAATGTAGGCAGCCATAGTTTACAGTTGGGGGTTGTCACAGCTCGTCCTTAATATAAGCAGCATATATATAGTTCATGATCCCATCTAAATTCCATCACTTTTTGTTTTGGAATCACAATTTGGTGTTAATGATTTGTTTAGAGTAAAAGCGAAATCCAGTTTTTCAGTTACTACAGTGACTACAGAGAATTGGAAGGAGGTTTGCTGCTTATTATGCATTGCAAGAGCTCAACAACCTGTCTATAGTGTATCTAATCACACGAGTTTTTCTAATGTAGTCCCAAATATATTGTACTTTGGAAAACGTACCATTCCTTCAACCCCCTGATTTCACCTGGGAGTGAAACCTTGTCATTTTCACTATGGCTAAAGACACTTTGTTGTCATATCCGTTAAAGGTTGGACACAATTATTATTTAAATAATTAGTTAACCTTTACGTTAACTTTTAGTATGTTATAGAATGGTTAATTCTAAGCAACTTTTCATTTGGTCTCTTTCCAGCTTTCAAATGGCCCCATCCAACAACAAATGCTCTGTAAGGTTACAAATGTATTGTTGTTGCTGCTTCTTATTACTCATCTTTCTATTCAGGCCCTCTGCTTTCCAGTCTCTCATTAAATGCATGGTTGCTAGGAGAATTTGGTCCCTAGAAACCAGATTGCTGAAATTGCTAACTGAAGGGCTGCCAAATAAAAAGCTAAATAACTCAAAAACCACAAGAGTGAAAACCTGTTGCAAATTTCTACATCATACTAAAAGATAATTTAAACGACAAGGAAATCCTACTTCACTGGGGGGGGGGGGAAATATGTCCAGTCAACCTTAGACTTGAGCCTGTGCAGTAGTGCAAGAGTCTGGCCACACGGCAGATTTGGGGAGATTAGTTGCCAGGCGACAAATCCCCTCTTCTTCACAGCGACTAATCTCCCCGATCTGCTTTCGCCTGCCTTCCGCCGGCTAAAATGTAAATCTGCCCGTGTGGCCAGACCCTAAATAGTGCGTTTTCTAACATTATAGTTATGATATTAGGCTACATACAGATAATCCATTTGGGGTACATCTTTTGTGCATGCTGTCAGGTATACTTACTGGCATGTCTCCATGTCAAATGGTAGACTTGGGGGTTTACTTTATATTGTGGACTGACTGGCATTGAATTTTGAAGGGGCAAATTATTTCTCAGGCCCCCAAAATGTCTAGAGGTTGACGTGTACAAGCTCCCAGGCAGACTTTTTTTTTTTTTTTTTTTTTGAGTGCTCCTCCTTTGGCAGTAGTGATATTAATACTTATAACAATGTATATTTTCAAACACATCATGAAACTCTTTCTTCCCCTCAAAGCATTGTTTGCCATGGAAATAAAGGTTGAAAAAGACATGAAGTCTGGAAAGAGCACAGTGTTATCCACCATACCAGTTCCATCAAGTGAGTTTGAAGACGCCGGGGTGAAAGTTTATGATGATGGCCGTAAGTCTATATATGCATTGAAGTCTGAGGGAAGAGGAACACAGAATGGAGTTGACACACTTGCTCCAGTTGAAGTAGAGGACCTCTTAAGAAAAGCAACGGAAAAACGCTCGGAGTCTCCTACTGAATATCATGAACCTGTCTTTTCTAATGCATACGGTTCTACACAAAAGGGCTATATTTCCCCAAGAATGAATGGCCACAATTCACCTCATTCTGAAAACGGTGTTACTCAAAATGGCATTGTAAATAAGGAAGCTCTACCCTGTCCTACAGTGCCTAGAGAAGTCTCCCGGATTAAAGGACCATTCCCTGAGGAGTCAAACATTTCTCACAACCAACCAAGTATGGAAACACAAGCAGAAGAACCAATGGCAGATCATACTGAACATCAGCCAACAGTACAGAGGAACCACTACAAGGAAATTCCCAACAATTTGGGAGATTACAACCCTGATTTCTCATCCCTAAATCTGGAGGAGGATATGCACTACAATGTTGTTCATGCCACACCTTGCTGTACTGATGACTCTGAACCAGTAACTATGATTTTTATGGGATATAAGCATGCAGATGATGGGGATGTCAAACCAATTTCGGATTATGAAGGGATTATTCGTGCTGAACTAGTTGTAATTGATGATGATGATGATGATGATGAAGAAGCTGATAAAAAGGGAGAAGAAAATACAAAGGAAAGTGTCTCTGTTTCTCCAATAATTCGAAACCAAGTGATTACATCCTCTAAAATACAAGAGTCTATAAAGAAACCAACAAATCAAAACATAACTTTGAACAACCAGTTACCCTATAAGAACTCCATGTCCTTACAAGAACAAGAGGCTAGCTTAGGCTATAATAGCTTTCCCATTCCAAACAAACAGATAGTTGAAGATGGTACAGAAGATCCCTCACTGACAGGTAAGAAAAGTTTAAAGAGTTTCCAGTGTTGTTCTCTATTGTAGCATCTAACATTTACATATAATTAGTCTGAATGAAAACTGTAGAAATAAAGCAATAATCAGTGAGAATGTAAACAAACATGGTGGTAGTTTGTAAAATAAAATATTGCATTAAGACACCGGGTGGCAGCAGAGTAGATTTTTTCTCCATTGAGTATAACTAGTCTGAGAACTGCTTTCAGCAGTTGTAGAAATATTTTCAGTATTGTGTTTCAACTTGGGGTGCTACAAATCTCTAACTAGATGTAAATCTTTGGTTTTGCTACCGGAAATAACCGAGGTATGTTGTACACGTGTTTGGTAGACTAGAGCTGAATTGAGCTTGACCTGAATTCTTAAGTTACATAGTTACATAGTTAAATTGGGTTGAAAAAAGACAAAGTCCATCAAGTTCTACCCCTCCAAATGAAAACCCAGCATCCATACACACACCCCTCCCTACTTTTAATTCAATTCTATATACCCATACCTATACTAACTATAGAGCTTAGTATCACAATAGCCTTTGATATTATGTCTGTCCAAAAAATCATCCAAGCCATTCTTAAAGGCATTAACTGAATCAGCCATCACAACATCACCCGGCAGTGCATTCCACAACCTCACTGACCTGACTGTGAAGAACCCCCTAACGTTGCTTCAAATGAAAGTTCTTTTCTTCTAGTCTAAAGGGGTGGCCTCTGGTACGGTGATCCACTTTATGGGTAAAAAGGTCCCCTGCCATTTGTCTATAATGTCCTCTAATGTACTTGTAAAGTGTAATCATGTCCCCTCGCAAGCGCCTTTTTTCCAGAGAAAACAACCCCAACCTTGACAGTGTACCCTCATAATTTAAGTCTTCCATCCCCCTAACCAATTAAGTTGCACGGCTCTGCACTCTCTCCAGCTCATTTATATCCCTCTTAAGGACTGGAGTCCAAAACTGAACTGCATACTCCAGATGAGGCCTTACCAGGGACCTATAAAGAGGCATAATTATGTTTTCATCCCTTGAGTTATTGCCCTTTTTTATGCAAGACAGAACTTTATTTGCTTTAGTAGCCACAGAATGACACTGCCCAGAATTAGAAAACGTGTTATCTACAAAGACCCCTAGATCCTTCTCATTTAAGGAAACTCCCAACACACTGCCATTTAGTGTATAACTTGCATTTATATTATTTTTGCCAAAGTGCATAACCTTGCATTTATCAACATTGAACCTCATTTTCCAGTTTGCTGCCCAGTTTTCCAGTTTAGACAAATCACTCTGCAAAGTGGCAGCATCCTGCATGGAACCTATAGTTCTGCACAATTTAGTATCATCTGTAAAAATAGAAACAGTACTTTCAATGCCCACCTCCAGGTCATTAATAAACAAGTTGAAAAGTGAGGGACCTATTACAGAGCCCTGCGGTACTCCACTAACAACACTAAGTTATATAATATTTTTTTTCATGTCTTTACAGCACTAAGAATACGCATGGCCAAGCTGGGAAGGAAAGTCATTTGAGACCAGCATTTGTAAACAGAATTTATTTTGAAATGGCTGAAGAAAGATTGAGAAGAACCCTTTATAAGTCTTTACATGTGTACTTTTGTGTACTCCTTTTTGTTTAGGTGACAAACATGCTATGCAAGTAAATGTGGCCTTTGTACTTGATACATCACAAAACACAGTCAGACTCTGCCTTTCTGTATAAATGAATACATTGCATCTTGCAATGTACTTGCAATCCCCAGTAGTTTCTGAACTACCACTGCCTCTCTCCTCATAGTTCAATAAGTATAAGGCCACAACTTTGATATCCAAATTCAGAATAGATATGGGAAACCTTTGGCCCTATAGATGCTGCTGAACTCTAATGCTGCCATCCCACAGCAGACTAAAGGTGGCCATACAAGAGCGGATCCGCTTGCTTGGTGAGATTGCCAAACGAGCGGATCTTGCACCGATATGCCATTTTGAGTGGGCAATACCTGGCTGATCCTATCATGGCCCAATAATCGGTTCACAAGGCCAGGAATGCAGGAGGTGGGATCAAGGACCACATCAACAAACCATCGCAGTACTTGATCTGATGGAAATTTTAAGCCACTCCAATTGATGTATGGCTGATTTTCGGCCAGTCTCGGGACATGTATGGCCACCTTAAGGCTGTTTTAGAGCAAGATTTGCAAGGTGCAAGGTGCCGAGCCCAGATTTAGAAGGTAAAAGATGGATACATACATACATGTAAATGAACGTTCTGTCTCGAACATAAAAAGCTGTGGTTTTGGGTCTTTTACAGCTCAAGTCCAACTTGGGGGTGCAATCATTGGTCACTTCTCCCCTTATCTAATAACAAGATTACAAATATAGGATGCATCAGTCATGCAGCCTTAGTCCCATGAATATGTAGGACATCAAATACGATTGAGGTGTATCTAGGAGAGCAAATACGCTTTCTGCCAAATATAACCCTAAATGGCCTTCAGACAAAGTCCTGCCACCAATATTAGTCTTTACCCATATAACTGGCATTTTTTTCTCTAAAATTAAACATCAGTTATGTTGTATTGTTTGATAGCAAACTAAGACTAAGTTATGTCCTTTGCAATTTCCTCTGACCTTTGCTTTATACAGTGACCTATCAATGTGAGATGAGCTCAGTGACTGTATCCTGCGTTACCTGTGAGTGGCGCTCTTCCCTTGTATTGTTACTGCCACAGGGATTTAAGGGGCTCTGTATAACCTTGTTCTAAATTAGCCCAATCTGTATGGTTTATGTTAATAATGGACTCCATCTATTGTTTTAATTAAAATAAAAATCTGCAGTTTTTGGTTATTTTTGTATGAAATTTGGCACATTTAAAATGCGTATTAACTGAATAAGTTGTAGTTATATTTCCCTTCTGAAATACACATTTGTGATATCAGAATATCCGTAAGAAAACTGGTAGCATGGGGTGTACTTTATTAAATAAATGCCTTAAGCTGTGCTTATATTTCTGCTCATTATCCTGGTAGAATATACTTATATAGTAGGGATTTATACTATTAGACTCATAAGAGGGACAATAAACTATAAACACTTTTTCTGTTCTCATCCATTTGTAAATAATTTATGCCAGTTCTGGAGCCCTCCAGCTTTGGCAGAGTTGCAGTTTAGCAGCTGGGAGGCTGAGATCTCAGCTAGATTTCATGTCATGCAGAATGTTGGAAAGGATCTACAATATGTCTTCCTATAAGCAGCTTATTAAAGGGTGAAGTGACCCATTACTAGGCAGATAAAGGTGAAATCTTGAGATTTATTGTACAGGAGCCAAGGTATTTTACCTATCAGTACCTTTTTAGCAGAAACATTTATGCCTGTGCTTTGCAGCTGCCTCCATGGTGGGCTTTAGTAAGAAAGTTCTAACCCCAGCATGCTTTGTGTTTATACTGGTAGCTCTCTCTGTGCCTTATGTTGTCTCAGTCTGTTCCTTTCATGTCTTCTTTCTTTTATTCTCTTATTTATTTGTTTTTGCCTGTAAAATGATTCACAGATAATAAAGATAAAATGCAAAGTTTTTGCAGAACATGCCTCTTTATTTCCAAGAACAGGTTCTCTCTTAAAACTGCTTCCCAGCCTTATCCCCTAATTTCCCAATAGCTGCCTTTTGATATATCCAGGTCCCCTAAAACTATTCTTTTAAAAATGGAATATGTAATTATGAAGAATGTGGCTTTATGTGATAAACAAAACAATTCCTGAAATACTCGCTGCCTGTACCCCTACAGGCACATGTACCATTAGCGGAGACAATAGGTCTTTTGGAGCAGTAACACCAAAAAATAAATAGAAACTGTTACTTCAGCTTTTTGCCATTAGCCTATTGTGGTATAGGGTAGCATAAAGAAATGTATCCAGACATTTGTTATTCAACATTTTTTAGACACAATTGAACATTTGACTCCATTTTAACACTTTTGTTAAGCGCTTATTGAGAGTTTAAGATAGAGAACAACTGAAGGCCCAGAGGTGACGAGTACTAAGCAATGTACTACAACAACCCAGGTATCTGGTATTAAACACACAATCAAGAGATTGGGAAACTGGGAAGATTTACAGATTGCCTACAGTTGGATTATGCAAGAATTTCCATTTATCATTGGCACCAATTTAAGATTATGCTGCCAACACTGGACTGCCAAATTAAGGTAAGTAGTGTAAATGTTAAAGGTAACCCTGATTTAGCAACTTGAACAGCATGTAAATCTTCCTTGCATTAAAGTATCAGCTACTTGGAAGCATATAATGGAAATGAAATGGCAACCACATGGGGTATACAATCCCTTTAATTCTATTAATAAGTAGGGTTCACAATCACCTTATTTTCATATATATTTGCATAAGTTAAAAAATAAAATGTAATTACGCCTCTCATTTTATAGGACAAGAAAAGTCAAACATGGTGTACCATGTCATTAGGCACCCTCTGGTGACCACAGTTACTAACCAGTTGTTCCCTGGTAGTGTTCCGCTTCTGTAACAATCTGCCTAGCCAGCTATTTTTTCTTCCATAAACGTACAAAGTTTATATTGTAGTTAGAGTTAGCTTGGCCTAAACCTAAATATTTTGGCGCCATCTATATTTAATTGCTGTGGGAGGGGAGCAGGTTGCAAGAATCTCTTATGGTGTCTACAAAATCCAGTTTATTTGTATTATAGAGCCATAATGTGTTAACCTGTTGTTCCATTACACTGGTAAAGTTTGTAGATAAACTACAAATTATCCCAATCCTTTTGGACACAGACAATTGACTTTCTAGCCAGTAACCTGGAGTTTCCCAGGATAAGATCACTCACTACCTGCCTCTTTGGGGTTCTAGACGCAGTGATACCAAGAGCACATGCAAGGCAACGATACTGCATACTATTTATCTACGCAAATAATACAATAGCTACCGACTGGATGGGAGTGCACCTCACCTCCATCAATGCCTGGCTGAAGATGGTAAACGGCACAGTTCCATTCCACAAACTCACATACAAGAGCAGAGATTCTCCTCATAAATTTGAAAAGGTATGGAGTCCTTGGTGTGACATACTCCTAGAGGCCCTTCAACCACTAGAGCCTGGAAATTGCTCATTCCACACCCCTAGAGAAACCATCAAGATCAAGGAGGAAATGAGTGCCCCTAAACCTTCAAATAATAAAAATGGACTCTGTATGCTTGAATGTTAATTAGAAATTAAGTAGTAGCTTATGTAGAAAAACAAAAATGTTTGGAACCTACTGACTGTTGGTAAATTACAACTCCTGTCATCAGTACAAGGAAAGCCACAAAAAATTTGGAGCGCTCACCTCTCAATCGAACACCATTGAGGTGCCAGGTGCTGAACTACAAGGCCCGATCCTGTCCTCGGGTCACATCAATCCATAGACAAAAAATAGCAGCACACTGTTGAATTGCAAAAAGTGCTCAAGTGCATAATTTTTATTTTAGCCCACAGCATACAAAGGCAACGTTTCGAGCCAACCTGGCCCTTTATCAAGCCCTGATAAAGGGCCAGGTTGGCTCGAAACGTTGCCTTTGTATGCTGTGGGCTAAAATAAAAATTATGCACTTGAGCACTTTTTGCAATTCAACAGTGTGCTGCTATTTTTTGTCTACAGTACAAGGAAAGCGACATAACAGACCTTGCAAGATTACAAGCTCTCTAAACAAAGTTGCAAGGGGATATGGTAGCATACGAATAATTTGGTAACACCGCTCTCCTTTTGTGGGTATTTTACCTTACAACACAGACCATACAGCTGGATATGTGTAGAGCTTGCACAGCTGCCTTGGACTAATAAGGTACTGGCTTCATCCATTCCTACCATAGCATTCCTATTGGATTAACAGTGACATACATTGTATTTACAAAGTCCCATCTTCTCTGCCTTAATTTATAGTTCCCGTGCCACTCAAGACTGCACATTCCCATGTCGTTATTTTACTAACCATTGTTTTTTGCAATGTAAAAATGAAATTACAGATTTCTGATTCAAGAAATCCAGGCAATGAGCCAGTAATCTGTTCCATAAGCAAAGTGCGTCTCCCCCTCAAAGCACATCAACTACCAGCAGTATCCAGTGGCCTCAAAAATGCCAGCACATTGCAAATGTTCTTTAGAGACCAAATACTTCAGGTACCACAGGGATGCTAGACATACATCTGTTTTCTTGGATCCAATGGATTAAAAAAATCTATATTACATGAATTTTCAATTTCCTTATCCTTTATTTTCAGGAAGGTAAACAGCTGTATAAATGCATCAACATAGTATTTATAATATACTAAATATTTTTAGACATCTATGGAGCATGATTCAGAGAAAGGTTGAAGTCTTTAAATTAACAGTCATGGGAGCAGTGAGGCCCCAAGAAAAGTCCTGGCCTACAGGCTGTACAAAAGTGAAGAAGTGAGTAACATAAGAAATGTAATTGTAACTATGAATTGTATTAGGCCCTCAAAATGCAATTAAAATTGCTGAACCAAGAACAAAAACCATTAGCACCGTCACATGGAAATGCACTAATGGAATGTTATATAAAGGTTACCTAGATACTGTTGTGACTTTTTCTATTCATCGCTTCTTTGTTAGTTAGTAGTCTTTATATAAAAAGCAGAAATAAAAAGAAAATGGCTATTTGTTTATGCAACAACAGTGCAATCATCAGGCAGTCATATAGCGATCCTTTGTAATTACCAAAAGTTTTTACATATTGATTTCCATTGCCCGTTCACTTAAACCATTCCTGTCCACCCCATAGCTAAATGGAGTAAAACACATACAGAAGCAACTGCTCATCTCTAAAAGAAGATTTATGA
This sequence comes from Xenopus laevis, assembly GCF_017654675.1. Lineage (NCBI taxonomy): Eukaryota > Metazoa > Chordata > Amphibia > Anura > Pipidae > Xenopus > Xenopus laevis. The sequence continues at coordinate 97,369,456 of NC_054377.1, read as the reverse complement.
TCTCAAAATGTAGAATGACGGGGGAATTTTTACATCTTTTAAATGTCTCTCTTTCTCAAACAACCCAGATAGGCAACCAAAGAAACCATAAAGTGATCAGGAGTAGCCTAGTACCGAGTTTATTTAAATCTTATGGCATTTGGATAATCTTTGGGGCTGATTTATTAAGGGTTGAATTGAAAAATCGAATTCCAATTTTTACATTTTTTTTATGGTCAAAACTCTCAAATTCTAGTTGTGAATTATCGAAACGCGATTCGAATTTTAATTTTGATATTTATCACTTTGGCCCTTTAAAAATACAAATATTCTTCACCTAAAACCTGCCTAGTTCATGTAGAAGTCAATGGGAGAGGACCAGGGACCAATTTAGACATGGTACTAGCCTTCCTAACATTCGAGGTTTTTTCGGAGAAAAAACTCTAATCGAGTTTAGTCTAATAATTCGATTTGAGTTTTCGAGTCGGTAAAATCTGTGCGAATTGTAGATATTCAATTTTTTTTATTAAATAACCCCCAATCTAATTTTAAGTATATTTGAATTTATTATACGTACAGTATAAAAAAAAATACAGAACAAAAAAATGTTTTGCAAAGGAGAACCTTTAATAAAAGGCAACATTTTAAGTTCTGTTTAAATAGCTCAATAGACAATTCATATTTAAATGTTATAAATATATAAGAAGGAAAAAAAAACATTTTAGGCACCTCCGTAAGAACAAGAAATATATTTTTGACACTGTTGTGGCAATTGGTCCAGTGTTTATACTCTCAGCATAACAAATATTCTCTGATGTATTCTAAGCAGTCAACTCACAAAGCTGAGTTCAGCTGCCGAATGGACAGAATAAAAAAAATACCTCTATAATTAATTAACATGTTGGGCCTATTTATCAAACAGAGGAGAAAAACATCACTGGTGGTCTTACCCATAGCAACCAATCAGATCTTTGCTTTTGCTTCCTAACATGTAGGCGAGTGTTAAAATCCAATTGCTATTTGGTTGCTATGGGTAACATCACCTGTGAGGTTTACGCGGCATGATAAATAGGCCCCCTAGGTCTTCTTTTATCTGAACAATCAGATCCTACCAAGGCACATGGTGTTATTTCAGGGTAGTGGTTACCAGTCTATAGCAGCAGGAGAAGCAGTCGTTGCAAGAATGAATTAAACGGAGATTCAAAGCGGTCACTTCTTGCCAAGTCAAAGCAGCAATACAGGGCAGAGTCCTACATGGACTTCAAAGTTGGTTGATTGCAGCTAGGAAGGTTATGAGAAATGCAAGGTTTCCACATATATAGACCGTCATCACAATCTTCTTAAAGGTATGGCCCTGAAATTATAGGCATAATAATAAAAAAAAAAAAGTTAAAACCACCATTATTATTTACAATAAGGGACAGGGCACACAGGCAGATTCGGGGGGGATTGGTTGCCCGGCAACAAATCTCTTCTTCGGGGCGACAAACTGCCTTCCCGCCGGCTAAAATGTAAATCGTTGGCGGGTTGGCACTTGGAGCAATTATTTTTCACCGGGCAACTAATCTCCCCGAATCTGCCTGTGTGCCCTGAAGTATTGTAACCTGGTAGTTTTACGTGTTTATGTGAATATTAAATGGGTTTGCAGTCCCTTTCCACCATCATTTCATGTGTAACTGGCTCACTAGCATTACTATTACACCACACAATATACATGATGTAATAATATACATTCATTACAAAATGTTCTGTCCTGGTGACTATTCTACAATTTAGCAAAAACCTGATTAACAGACCTGTCTTTACTGGAGACTAGCTGATTTATGCAACATTGTTGTCAGGCCACCTGTAGAGAAATGTGTAATGAATGTATATTGGAAAGTTGCTTAGATTATTTTTATCATGCAAGTTATTTTTGGGTTTACATCCCCCTTTATGCTTTTAACACCAGGCTTGAAGTAAATTCCACCAATTAATACAAACATGTATTTATATTAAAGAGGTTGTTCACCTTTAAATTAACTTTTAGTATGATGTAGAGTGATATTCTGAGAATTTATAATTGGTTTTAATTTTTTCTTTAATTTGTGGTTTTTGAGTTATTTAGCTTTTTATTCAGCAGCTCTCCAGTTTGCACTTTCTGCAATCTGGCTGCTAGGGACCCTAGCAACCATGCGTTGATTTGAATGACAGGCTGTAATATGAATAGGAGAGGGCCTGAATAGTAATATGAGTAATACAAGTAACAATAAATGTGCAGCCTTACAGAGCATATGGTTTTTAGATGGGAGTCAGTGACCCTCATTTGAAAGCTGGAAACAGTTAGAAGAAGGCAAATAATTTAAAAACTATAAAAAAAATGAATAATGACAATCAATTGAAAAGTTGCTTAGAATTGGTCATTCTATAAAATACTGAATACACCCCTTTATTAATAAGGAACAAGGAAATGCTCATTTACTGGTGGTGCCAAATGTTGGGAAACTCCCAGAGAATTAATTAGCTAAGTTCCCCCAGGCTGGGGCTTGTCTTTGAAAAAAATGGCATCATTCTGGGGAAAAACTAACAGTGCTGATCCGACATCTTTCTCTATTCACAGACTTCCCTGACTTAGGCATGCACAACAAATTAAACATGTCCAATTTGACACTAATGTACATTACTAGGATAAATCAGTGCTAGGGGCACCTGAGAAAAATAAGTAAAATGGCTGCAAAAAATGACTACAAAAAAGGGGTGGTTCACATTTAAGTTGACTTTTGTATGTAATACAATGAACCATTCTAAGCAACTCCTCCGTATTTGTTTTGAAGATACAAATGTATTGTTATGGCTCCTTTTTATTACTCGTTTCTCTTTTCAAGCCCTCTCCTACTAATATTCTAGTCTCTTATTCAAAACATTGCATGGTTGCTAGGGTCATTTGGACCCTAGCAAACAGATTGCTGCAATTGCAAAGTGGAGAGCTGCTGAATAAAAAGCAAAATAACTCAAAAACCACAAGACAAAAAATTGTCTCAAAATATCACTCTACATCATCCTCAAGATAAATCCAAGGTGAACAACCGCTTTAAAACATTTATCCTTAAAGGAATAGTAAAACCAAAAAATGAAAGTGTTTTAAAGTAATAAAAATATCATGTAGGGGCCGATTCACCAAAGGTCGAATATCGAGGGTTAATTAACCCTCAATATTCGACTGGGAATTAAAATCCTTCGACGTCGAAGGATTTTTGCGCAAATAGTTTGATCGTTCGATCGAAGGAATAATCCTTCGATCGAACTATTAAATCCTTCGAATCGAACGATTCGAAGGATTTTAATCCAATGATCGAAGGATTATCCTTCGACCAAAAAAATTTAGGCAAGCCTATGGGGACCTTCCGTCGTAGTCGAAGGTCGAAGTAGCCCATTCGATGGTCGAAGTAGCCCAAAAAACACTTCGAAATTCGAAGTTTTTTTACTTCGAATCCTTCACTCGAAGTTAGTGAAACGGCCCCGTAGTGTTGCCCTGAACTGGTAAAAATGCTGTGCTCTCTTCAGAGACACTACTATAGTTATATAAACAAGCTGCTGTTTAGCAATGGCGGAAATTAAAAAAAGGCTATATTGTACAGGATAAATAGTGGATTACAGATACTACCATTATGTTCTACAGAGCTTATCTGCCATCTGATGTGTAACTTGAGTGTTTTCTCCTTTGAATGGCTGCCCACGTTGCTACACAGCAGCTTATTTAAATAAACAATAGTAGTGTTTCTGAAGCAAACAGCAGTTTTACCAGTACATTATATTTTTATTACTTTAAAACACTTGTTCTTTTGATGTTACTGTTCCATCAACATATTTGTATTGGGTTTTAAATTATAATTAAATAGGTTCACACAATATATATACTGAAGAAAACTATTAAATGTGCCAAAAATAGTAGATATGAATACAGTCAAAACCCTAATTAGTCCCACATTTCTTTTTATAATTTAACAAGCCCATGTGTTCTAATTGGAACCACTTAGCTAAGAAAACTCCTGCCTGTGTTTCAATGTACTGCACCTTTTTACTGGGTGAGGTACTTTTTACTGGGTGGCACAAGGTCACATGCTCAATCACCATACATGTGGAATTTGTCACAACTGCAACCTTAGAACTCTGAAATCAAATTCCAGACAGATTTACCAATAGACTCTTTCAATGTTTAACATTCCTGTTCCATTCCTAGCCTGCAAGGCCATACCTACCTCAAGCTTTGACTGGCAAGCAACTGTGTCACCATAAGGGAGCATATGGCAAACACAATCAATTAAATTCAAATACTTCTCATCAACATTTGCAATAAAATGCCATTTATTTAGCCTGCTTAAACATCATTATGTACCAGGTTAGACTATTTGAGCAGTTTCATCTAGCACATTAGGACTAGGAGACTGCATGCAGATGGCCGACTTACCTCTGCTTCATCGGGGGACGAGTTCAAAATTCCTATTTGATCCTCTTCCATTGTTTTAGCTGTTACAAGTAACCAGACATATTATTACATAATAAATAGACCATGATGATGTCAGTTAGGCATGAATGTAAATAATAATGGAAATAGGACAAAACACATTCAATCATGAAGGCATTTTCATTGAAATCATAGGGATCTGTAAAGAATAGAGTAGAAATAGCTTTACACAGTTTTGGGTAGAACCTTGTGGTGCTATAAATCTTAAAATACGACAGAGGGAATCATTGGCTGATTATACAGTTACTGGGTTATAGTTAACCCTTTTTATAATGTGATTCACATATTTTAAATGTTACCAGTTTCATGGTTTTCACAACATGGACTTTCCCACTCATTTAGGGGCTGCTTAACAAAAAAAATTTAAACAAAAAGCTATAAATTATTTGTAATGTTAGGCTTTCATTTTGTGGAACCAATTAAGAAAGGCTGCTATATTGTCTACTTGTTTGAAACATAGAATTTTGTAGATGGTTATGAACTGCATGAGATAAAATCATTCAAACCAAAAACACACAAATATACTACAAAATGGCCCAAAACAATGGCTAAAGTAGATTCATTTTGCCAAAGTGTCTTGGTTGGTAGGTTACAGGAGGCTGTTAAGCCCAAGTAAATACAACATGCATCTTATTGCTGCTTCTATCATGCAAAATGATCTTAAATATGATAAAAATGCTATCACAATAAAAGGCAGAAAGTTAAAATTGATGAGCCATGTTGCAGGTACAGTCTTCTTTAATCATCCAACCCTGAACCTCATAAGAGTTTCTGAAGTTATACCACCAGTGCAGTGTGTGCTATTTACAGCTAACATGTAGTAAACATGTAGAAATTGTGCACCGTTGTTCATGTATTCCAATCCATTCACCGTGACATATGAAGCCATAGTGATACCTGAATATCTTGCTTGTCCCTCCAGTACAGAGGGGACCAAAACAACCATGATGCTTTGAGGATCTGACCATTTAGATCCACCAATAAAAAGTCCATACTGGTGACAAAGCAGCCTTGAAATATACTCTGTCGGTACAATAAGATCAATGCAAGTTGTTTCAGTATGATGTTTGTAAAAAAAAAGGTTATTGAATAAAATGCCCTGCTACTGTGAAACTCTGCTCTAATCCATAAGAATCACACCCAGTGAGGGTTTCTGAACAGATTATTTATGATTTAAGATGGTCTATATGTGAACGGCAACACTGGCCCATCTGTCCAAACTGGACTGTATGGTATCACACACTTAGAAAAATTGATCCCAATGGTAAAAGTTTTCCGTCAAACTCGATCAAATAAATGTCTACATTGATTTTGCTAATCTCTACCCGGTTATCCTCTCACATTAAAATATTTTGTTTCCTATGCAAGATATTTTCTTTCTGTATCTTTGGCACCATAAAACCACTGACCTTTCTTTAAGAGACAGAACCCATGAGCCTCAAGCAGGAGATCTACAAAAACGTGCCATAGTACAAAGCCAATCATGGTGTAGGTGTCCCATGGATCAGGAAGGTCCAATGCTTGTAAATCCATCCCAAGAAACATTGCAGCCACTGTAAAGCAGTGCATGATTACTAATTACTTTATTTCAGTGTAATTTCTGATGGAAAAAAATAAAGTTTTCTATATTGATGGAAGTGACATAAAAAAAGCAACCCCATTTATGGATTATTACTTCTTTATGTACTCCAACATAGTAAGCAAAGGGAATTTGCTTCCATGACATTGCTCAAAATCAGCTACAGGTATAGGACCTATTATCCAGAATGCTCTGGATCTGGGGGTTTCTGGATAATGGATCTTTCCATAATTTGGATCTTCATACATTAGGGGGCAGATTTACTAAGCTCGAGTGAATAGTTCAAATGAAAAAATATTCTTATTTCGAAGTAATTTTTTGGGTACTTTGACCATCGAATTGGTCAAATTCTTTCGACTCAAATGATTCGAAGTAAAAACCGTTCGACCATTAATCGAAGTACTGTCTCTTTAAAAAAAACTTTGACTTCATACTTCGCCAAATTAAAGCTACTGAAGTCCAATGTTAGCCTATGGGGAATTTTCCCAACACTTTTCTAATTTTTTTTTGGTCTAATTTGATCGATCGCTTAAAATCGTTCGATTTAATCGTTTGATCGAACTATTTTTATTTGAACATTGATCAAAGCTTTTGCGCTAAAATCCTTGGAATTCGATATTCGAAGGCTTTTACTTCGAGGGTCGAATTAAGAGGGTTTTTTATCCCTCGAAATTTGACCCTTGATAAATCTGCCCCTTAGTCTACTAGAAAATCATGTAAACATTAAATAAACCCAATAGGCTGGTTTTGCTTCCAATAAGGATTACTTATATCTTAGTTTTGATCAAGTACAAGGTACTGTTGTATTTTTACAGATAAAAAGGAAATCATTTTAAAAAATTTGGATAATTTTGATAACACGGAGTCTATGGGAGACGACCTTTCCATAATTCAGAGCTTTCAGGATAATGGGTTTCCGGATAACTGATCCCATACCGGTTTCTTGAGGTACAGTGGTACGTGCATTGAAAAATTGTGTTTATGTTAAATAGCACATACCTGCTATAATCCTGGCAGCAGTACCAGTAGCCCAATGAGTCCAGTTAAATATCCCTCTCCTATATAGTGAGCATGGAAAAAAATAAATTATTACTTTAATTCAGTTAGGAGCATGAAAAACCCTAGAATGTCATACTTCCCACTATTCTAAGTTATAGAGAGCAAGGGGGGTTCAAAATACACATTATCATAGTTATATAGTTCTCAAAAGGAATCTTCCTGAATAAAGGAACACATTTGAACTTCTGGAGACATCCTTTATGCCTAGACAACAGAAGATTTATTACTGCTTGTGGCAAGACATCATTAAAACATTTACATTTTTATGTACCATGTGTGTATAAAACCACTGTATACAAGTTCTGTGCAAGTCAAGTATTGCCCCTATGAAGATCAATTCACATATGAATAGACTTCCATCTTTACCCCAGTGTGTGCGACACTGCCACCAACAAACAAAGCAGACTTCTTGGATTCTAGAGCTGTAAGTACAAGGTATGGGATCAGTTATCCAGAAAGCTCTGAATTATGGGAAGCCCATCTCCCATAGACTTCATTTTGATCAAATAATTCAAAATTTAAAAAATGATTTCCCTTTTCCCTGTAATAATAAAACAATACCTTGTACTTGTTCCCAACTAACATATCATTAATACATATTGAAGACAAAACAGTCCTATTGGGTTTAATTGATTTTTAAATGATGTTTTAGAAGACTTAAGGTATGGAGATGCAAATTACAAAAAGATCCATTATTCAGAACACCCCTGGTACCGAGCATTCTGAATAACAGGTCCCATAACTGTAAAACACTGGAGGAGCAATACTTGCTTTGAAGAGGAAGAAAATGTATCTACTGGATATGTCAGGACTTCTGGTACAATTTCTGGAAGACTATCAAAGCCTCTGCAAAAAACCTTGTTTGATACCAAACAGATCTGAACCCCGTGGAAGCACCAGTTTTAGAAAGATCCAAAAAACGTCCGTCAAGTGCAACCCTTCCAAATTACCCCTAGTGTGTGTGTGTACATATATAGTGAATAAAGTACCCCTATTGTAAAATATAAGGATATTATAAGTTACAGAGGAGTTCCATGAGTATAAAAAAGCACAAGGCCAAAGTCCAAATGTTTTTATACAGGTCATGGAACTCCAAGGCGACTTCTAAAATCCTCATATTTCGCAACAGGAAGTATATTATTATAATACACAACCATCAGTGAGTCATGTGACAAATAACATCACTAAGCTCCGATTATAACCGATGGCATCACTAAGCTCCATTTATAAGGATATACTTTACAGGATATTTGTGGCTCTTGTGTATTAAATTGATTTAAAACCACATGAAGACTCTGGGACTCAATAAAATTGATGAATCCAAAAAATCTAGCTATGTCTCAGTCCCACTAGGAGGACTTTTCTCCCCCAAAGTTATTCAATATTCAATACATTGGATTATTTACCTATGTGTTTGAGGTGGAGGTCTGAAAACTGCCAAAACAGGTTGAAGAACTGTCAAAATCATCACAGTGACCCCCAGATGGGGATGATAACCTGCACGCTGAAAGACAAATGGAAAAGCAAAGTCTAATTAAACAAAGATATGCAAATCCAGCACTAGCTCATAAACTAATACTATCATTCTATTTACTACACATCTGTTTTCCAGATGGATCATCACATATCTCATTTTTATCAGATCAAATCACCGTTGAGACTACTTACTTTACTAAAGTATCCTCTGTATATAAAAGGCAATACAAAAGCAACAACTGTTAGAAACACTGTAGTGATCATAAGGCAGCGGTGAATCTGTTGAAAAGTAGAATGAAAAGGCATGTTACATAAAGTATTGTTTAAAAGACGTTAAATTTCAATTTACTGCTTAATAAACTAAGCAAGCAATACATAGCAATAAATAAGGTTCTCCGTGCAGAATCTCTCAGTCCCACTGTACATAAGCGCACTGGCACATGTCAAAAATCTCCTGCAAATGATTTCCCATCGGCAATATGTACATGCACACTTCACTTCCTATTTCCCGAAAATCTCAACACAACTTTGGGCTACTTTGGGAAACTGAAGTAACCGGTATATTTTCCCACTGGCAATTTACATTATTTCAGAGTAAGTAATTCCACCAGCACACAGGTCTTAGTTGCAAGCATGACAAAGGGAATCACCCTGAAACGTTGCAACACGCAAATAAAATATAGGGTTGTCCCTGCTTGCAACTAAGATCTGTGTGCCGGTGGAATTACTTACTCTGAAGTTTTTGGGTTTCCGAAGCCTTTTCGGCCGGGCACCGGCCAATATACGATTTGGAGAGCCAGGGTGTGCAAGCTGGTAACTATACCTGTTTCAATTTACATTATTTGCCAATGGGAAAGCACTTGCATGAGATTAGTTGCAAATGTATTGCTGGAGACTAATCTCCACATGTGCCAGTACCCTAAAGTATAAAGGAGAGTGTAGGGCAAATAAGCCTCCAGCACTATACTATACTATTAAAGGAACAGTAACACTAAAAAAAATCAATGTGTTTTGAAGTAAAGTATTATGTACTGTTACAACTGATTTGTTTTCTTCAGAAACACTACTATTGTTTATATAAACAAGCTGTTGTATAGCAATTGAAATAGGGCTTAATAGCACAAGTTAAATAGCCGATAACAGAAGGTCTGTAGAACTACATTATATTGTACAGAGTCTATCTGCTATGTAGCCATTTCTTATTTGAATGGCTGCTCCACAGAAGCTATATAGCAGCTTATGTATGGTACATTTGCCTAATTCTCCATTTTTGGTTTAGGTTGGTTAGTAGTTTCTTCTGGAGGCTGTACTATTTATATGCTACTATATAGTGTTTCTGAAGCAAACACACTAGTTTTAATTATTTTAAAAATCTTTAATTTTTTGGGGTTAATGTTCCTTTGAGCAATGCTATTCAACCTATGGGAGCCATTTATTGGAGTGTTGGGGAGTAATTACCCTTCAAAATAAGGCTGTGTTCTGGCTATTAACTTTTGTTCATTACAGTTACCCTTCCACAGAAGTGGATAGTGCATTTTACAGTAACCTGTAATACACAAAAACATACACTAGCTCTATACAAGAAACAGATATAATCAGTGTTTTTCAGGGGGAAAAAATAAGACAGATTATAAAGACAAATTTGTGACTAATTCCCTTTAAAGGGGCATTCAGTGAATTTCTGCATGTTTCACACCTGGAACCAAATTTTTTCACCAAACAAAGACGAAGTAGGCCAGACTGGTTTGAAGAATCGGGCAATAATGACCCCAATGCTCACAGTAGTCATCCACGCAATAAACATCATAGCACCTGTGAGAAGAAAATGATGCGTGTTCAAAGTGAGTTTGAAATAAATTAACCAAAAGTTGCTGCTAAAATGCGTTAAAATGGCCATACACAAAGATTTGCTTGAGTAGCTTAAGTTGGGCCAAGGTCACCAAATGAGAAGATATTTGAGGGATCCATTTCATACATTGGTTGCAAGAATGTAATAAAACAGATTTAAGCAGTGGGTGGAAGTTTACATCAAAATGAAATATGTAAATGTTATGCAATAACCATAAATTGAAGTATACCATTATTTAAATATACGGTGCAATGTATATATCAATTCTGGCTAAGCCTGTGGGAGTAATGTATGAGTTGGTCTTAAAGCATGTCCAGGCTATACCTATAATGTAGAAAGAAAGCTTTTGCAGACTCGCCATCCTAAAGGGTTGAATGAGGAATATAATTTATCATGTTTTCTATAAAGAAGGATTAAATGTAACAGTGTCATTATGTTTTATTTTCTACTTTTCTACGTAATTTATTATCAGGGTCAGCTATCCTAGACTCCTGTTTTCTGCACATAGGGTAAGCGTTTTTTAATAGTAACTTTTGAATTAATGGTAATCTGTTTTATTCGCAGATTTGTATTAACTTTTTTTCTTTATCAAAGGCTATGTGGACTTCGGCTGGACCAGCCCTATTTTCATTAACATATTAAGGACTTTTTTTGGAATATGTTCACTGATTTATTTCACGCATTGGTCTAGTACAAGGAGTTTGGTTTTTACTTGCATTTTTAATCACTGCTGAGATTTTAGATCACCACTGATTGGTTAATTAACCAAGTCAGCTGTATGTAATTATTTATCACCTATTTATATGCATATGCGAGTTGTAATCCGTATGCTTGACAAAGGGGGTGACCCCGAAACGTTGCTGTGCACTCCGCTTCAATAAATCACTGAAAACTTCATGCAGACCTGTGTGCCGTGAGGTTCTTTCTACATTACTGCTTTGGGGGGTTGCCGAGCCTCCACCCACGTGCACCAGGCATATCTTTGCTGACCTAGAAGGTGGGTGTGCTAATCCACACTACATTGCTTGGAATTGCAGGCTATACCTATAACATACATTTATTATGAAATTGGGAACATACCGTGTAACTTTATTATAAGTGGGGATCGCGATCCCCCCACATCTTCAGGAAAGTCAGTGATACAATACTTTCGGTTTGTCATTAGAGGTTGCCTGTGGTGTCGGTAAAGGAGACCTTTTAGGAGAAATAAAAACCATAACACAAATCATTACATAAATTAAGTCTAAAAAAGTAGCGTGTAAACATTAATACACTGGTGTTAAGGCTGAATAAAATAGATGCTTTTTGAATATTGGCTGTGTGAGGTTGTTTTTTAAAGCTTTAAAATACTGTTTTATTTGTTCACACATATATATGGGACATATTCCATTGTTACACTTGGTGATCCGCAGGCCAGTCCATTACGTGTGCCCATACACTCACTCAGTTTTCATTTCTCTTTTCTGGCTGATTAGTGCCGGTAATTTCATATTAAAGTAATAAGAACCGGCCAGATCACATTTTAGAGGGGTCCACATATGAGCTGATCGTAGAGTTTAATAGCAGATGGCAAAATAACATGTGGCAAATTATCTGGGGTGTTGTGCCAGAATTACTATAATTGTTTACAGAATTATATCAGCATTCCTTCCTATAGTCTGTGGTAACACAACCTTACAAAGCTTACCATCCTTTGCATCACCATCAGCAAGAAAAATGAAGTAACTCCGACCCAGGTCAAATCGTTCTTTAGGGATAGGAATTTGGAGGTTTCTTCTAAAAGAACACTGAATTACACCATCTTCCAGCCGCCATGCAACATCCCTAAGAACATCCTGGTTCCAAAAAAACAAAATAAACTGTTAAGTTTACTTAAAAGGCTAATGCCATTGAACCTATTCCCCAATAATTATCTTTAAAACGTAATATGTATTTAAAAAATATGTTTCAAGATCGCCTGGTACTACCTACTTCCATAAGTATGAGGCACACTCTACCACTTATTTGCTGGGCCCTGGAAGGTTCTAGACGTCACTACCATACCTAGCACAGAAACAATGTCCTTTCACACTTCTAGCAGCTCAACTTTGCTGTCTTTTGGCCTAACCATACGAGACTAAAGTGTAACTTTTGCAGTTCTATTCTTTATACATCAGTCAGTGTATGGAGAAAATAAAAACAATGTGTGGTGCCATGGAGCTCCAACAACACTATATTCATGCTCATGAAAGTTTTGTTTGCTATCTCAAGTGTTAATATAGCAATGATATATTACACAATTACACTAGTGCCCATGGCAAGTCCTTACATATATGCAGGGCCATTTGAGCTAAAGAAGAGAATGCATATGCCTTGGACCCAAAGTCTCAAAATGTACATTTTTGGCCACAAAATAACCTTGGTAAAAGTGCACTTGATTTGTTAGGGTGAAAACACAGAGCTACTAGTAGCAGCTACTTGTCAAGGCTCCAAAACAGACTACAGTGATAAATGGCTTTGCAAAGACAATACAGGGCAGATTTATCAAAATGTGAGTGAGTTTAGAGCTTAACAGATACTCACCCACGTTCTATTCATTCCTATGGGATTTTTTAGAATTCTATTTATCAAATGGTGAGCTCTAACTGTTCTATTCATTCCATAGGAATGAATAGAGCATGGTTGAAATTTTATTTATTAAGCGCTAAACTCACATTTTGATAAATATGCCCCTAAATGTGTTTTAGCAGAGGCACTTCTCACTATTATCTATGGCAGGGTATTTTGTAGCTACAACAAGTAGCTGCTACTGCCATAGACAATACAGAGAATTTCCTCTGCTAAAACATATGCAGTTGGGGTTATGTAATAAAAGGCACTACGTTTGCCCAGGTGCAGTAACCCATAGCAACCAACCAGCAAGCAGCATTTACTGGTCACCTGTTTTGCTCCTGGGCAAACGTAGTGCCTTTTATTACACATGGGGGATAGTGTTTTAGCAAAGCCAATTTTCACTATTATCTATTTTGTAGCCATGACAAGTAGCTGCTACTAGTAGCTCTGTGTGTCTTTACCCTTACGATTATTTCATGTATGTATAATTTGGCATGTTCTGCCTATACCCCTCCAGCAGCTTGAGTGATACAGGTTAAATTTCTTTAATTTACACATTTTGTTTTCATGAGTAATTCCCTTTAAGTAATTATACAGATACCATAGATGACACTTCAGGGTGAGATCGTCCCCTGATGTAGGCTGGATTTATCTGAACACCATCGTCTTCTTTGACACACAAGTAGGCATCATCATCCCCCTAAATCAGAAAGATATATTTACAACATGTAACACTTCCAAACATGTAAAGTGGACATTTATTAACTATTTTTAAAGGGGAAGTAAAGTCTAAAATAGAATAAGGCTAGAAATGCTGTATTTTGTATACTAATTAAACAAATGATTTAGGATTTCAAAGTTGGCCCCATGGGGTCACCATCTTGTAACTTTGTTAAACATCTTTGCAAGACCAAGACTCAGTGTGGTCTGGGATACTTAGGGATCGTCATGAATGATCAAAACAGCACAAGTCAAAGAATATCTGCCAGAAGCAGATACAGCAAGACTGATTAATAATCAGAATAGGCAGACTGCACTGGGTCCTGTGTGATCATATAATCTAATGTGGATTTTACAGTTTTTGTATTGTTTAAGAAAAACTTTCCCCAACTCTGCAGAACCAGTGGCTGCAGCAAAATAACCCTTCAAATAGAATCCCAGTTTATGGTTTAAATCTGGCTCCATGATCTTTGTCCCTGCAGCTGGAGTTGGAAACAGTTAAGGGGCTGTAAATGCAAAAATAAAATCCAGTACAAATCTCTACAGTCCCAGACTGTTCTACAGGGAAAAAAACAAAGCTGCTTGAGTTCTGCATTGTGGGGAAGTAAGGTGGGGGCTCCCCCTGCTGTTCATAAGTATGATTGCTTCCCTGCAGAGCAGTTAGGGATCGTCTGACAATTCCTATCCACAGCAGTAAATGAAGGGAGAATTTCACTGCATACAGTCAGGTTTCTTATAAAAATGGTGCACACTTTTTAATTAAAGTATATTGGAGATAGGTTTCTTTTTCATTAAAGAAAGTAAAAATGGGATTTTAGATTTTTGCCTTTACATGCGCTTTAGATTTTATGGAAGCGCACTACCCATAAATGTAATGAATATCATTTTAGTATCATAAACCAATATTCCTTTTGTACTATACGTTAGAACAATGTTAGTTTGTTAAAGTTAAAAGGGATGTTGGGATATCGCAATTATTAAACTGACATATGTTTCAGAGATCCTTCTTTCACAGGCCCAGATTTGTGGAAGGACACAAAGGTCTGAGCCTAGGACAGCATGAATTTAGGGGTGGCAGGTGCATTTGAAGCAAGGCACACAGGAGATATGACAGTTGTTTCAAATCTCCCACACCAAGTCCCTGGTTCTCTGGCAAATGAAAAGCACAATTGGTGGAAGTTGGGATGTGGAAGACTGCTGGCCTTGGGGGTCTGGAGCGGCGTCGTACTGGGGGCTTTCACATCAGGGGCCCCTATACACCCCCCACTCCAGCTGCACCCCCCCCCCCAGTGTCCCATACCTTCTCTCCTTGTGGCTGCGATAGGGGCCAGGGGAGAGGTCAGTAGAGGCGTGTATACTAAAGCAAGGTTGATTGCTTCAAGCCAACTGTAAATTTTTATGTTCCAAGATCTGGTACTACCTGCTGCCATTAATACAAGTATAAATGCTTTGATTAAAAAAAAAGTTGGGGACATTTTTAATTTAAAATTTACTTTTATTATACAGCTTTTTATGTCTTGGTGACAGGTGGGGGGGACCTGTCACCAAGATATAAAAAGCCTGTATAATAAAAGTCCTTTTTAAGTGGATTTATTGGCAAAATATAAAAATTAAAGAAGACGCACCATCCACTGATCATGTGATAAGGCAAAAGAAATATAGCCTTGTCCTGGTCCACTCATCTCAACTAGTACAGATTGGCCATCTTTTCTGAAGGACAGGAAGAAGCACTCAGGATTATGCTCTGGGTCACAGGAGACTGGATTTCGGATGCAGAACTTACTGCTGCCACAGCCTGCTGAATTAAACTAAAAAGACAGAATGAAAGGTTAAAAACATGGTTTTTAAAGCTCACAGCATCCCTCTACCAACTTAAACAACTGTACCATGCAAATAACACTATACGGCTTATGGAAAGATTTACTTACTACTACTTTTTCATTATTATCTTTTATTAATATAGCAAAATGTTTATGCAGGGTGCACTTGCACCTGTAAGTAATAGTAACCGCAGTGCCAATGCTAGGCTCTACCTGTGAGCAGCACACAAATGTAAAAACTGTTGAGGAGCCACACAAGCATGGAGAGCTTCTCGGGGAAGACAAATATAGGCTGTGATAGTGTAATTGGTAGCTGTGTCAAGTTTCCTAGCATTGCTAGGGTAGAGAAAAAGAATAGTACAACACAGAAAACTGTTCCTCATGAGGCAACTTCTCAAAGCAAATGCAACTCGTAAGTTTTCCCACCAGTGATTCACTTTATTGCCAGTGGAAAGCATTTGGAGGAGGTTAGTTGCCCCCACGCTAAAGGAAATTAGTTGTGGGGTGACTAAGCTCCTCATATGTCAGCAGCCTTAGGCTATGGGCACACGAACTAAAGGAGTCCGTTGCTCTAAGCCTGCGTATTTTTGAAGGCTAAGAGTGGAACTGCTCTGTTTCTCTGCTAAATTGATTTCAATCTGATTCATCTGCACACATGAAGAGGAGGTCAGCCTGGTGATGCCTCCTTTTATGTATTAGGGCTAACATCCACTTCCATTGTGCTGCTTGTGTGCACACGCAGACAGATCAGATTCAAATAAATTGAGCAGGGACACAGAGAACATCCACTTCAGGCCGAGAGCAGCGGAGCCCTTCATGTGCCCACAGCCTTAGGGACTCCTGCTTATCTGTAAACCAACAGTGACAACAAAGGTGAAAGAAAGGGGTTGTATAAAGGTAATTAATTATCCACCTCTAAGGGTAAGGACACACTGGACGATTTGTCGCCAACGTTTTTAAAAAGCAAATCGCGGCGACATATCGCTCGTTTTGTCTCTGAGCAAAACCAAATTAAAGACGCCAGCTCCTGTGCCCACAGCGCGTTTGTGAATCGCCTGTAGCTCCAAAACGCACTGAGACCCTTTTCCGAACGATTTATCAGAAATAGCATGTACTTAGAAAAGCACTGACATCTCCTAGACACGCGCACACATACAGATAAGTAGCAGCAATTGTATTCAAATTACAATGCGAACGCAATGACGCAAGAACGTAAAGACGCCAGGTTACAGCGGGAAGCACAAACCGTTTCCGGTTTGGGTGGAGCACGTACCGCACAGAGTAATGGGATACAAATCGCTCTGTGCCAATAGTCGCTGTGAATCGTCTGTTCAAAAAAGACAATCGTCTTGTCGCCGCGATTTACTTTTTTAAAATGTTGGCGACAAATCGTCCAGTGTGTCCTTACCCTCAAGAGCCATACAAAGAGTAGCTTTAGGGCAGAGACAGATGAGAAGATTCTGGGAGATTTAGTCGCCCGAACTGCCTCCCTGCCGGGTAAAATCTAAATCGAAGGCAGGATGGCACTCTGTCTGAGCTGTTCATTTTCTGAAGTCACCTGAAGTTGACAACTTCGGAAAACTAAGTGCTCCGAGTGCCATCCTGCCGGCAATTTCGATTCTAGCCAACGGGGAGGCAGTTAAGGGAGATTAGTCGTCCAAAGAAAGGAGATTTGTCGCCGGGCAACTAAATCTCCCCAAATCTTCTCGCCTGTCTCTGCCCTTAAGGGTAAGGCCACACGAGGAGATTCAGGGAGATTTTGTCGCCTGGCTACTAATCGCCTCGTCTTTTGAGCAACTATCTCCCTGAACTGCCTCAGCATTTTTCCCCCATAGGCTACAATGAAAAGTCGCCTGCGCTAATGCACACACGGCGATGCGTTTTCAATAGTTGCCTGAAATTGCCTCACTGAGGCAACTTTGGGCAACTATTGAAAACGCATCGCTGCGTGTGCATTAGCGCAGGCGACTTTTCAATGTAGCCTATGGGGAAAAACGCTGAGGCAGTTCAGGGAGATAGTTGCTCAAAAGACTGGGCGATTAGTAGCCAGGCGACAAAATCTCCCTGAATCTCCTCGTGTGGACTAGCCCTAAGTCTTTTTTTCTTTTGTGATGAAAACAATAGGAAAAAAATTAGTCGGCCAAACCCTATTCCCTGAATTGGAGGTATAATGCTCTTTAAAGGCAATCTGAACCCAAAAGGTCCAAATTACCCTAGCAACTATGCACTGATTTGAATAAGAGACTGGAATATGAATAGGGGAGGCCTGAATAGAAAGTAAAAAAAGTAGCAACAATAATACATTTGTAGCCTAACATTTGTTATTAGATGGGATCAGGGGCTCCCATTTGAAAGAGTGAGATGAAAGGCATGTAATTAACTATAAAAAAAAAAGAAAATGAAGGATAGTTGAAAAGTGGCTTTGAATAAGCCTTAATAAAAGTTAACTTAACCACCCTTTAAGTAATTAGATTTAAAAAACCTAAAAAAAGGAGCAAAAAATTGCTGACATGAAAAATGTATGATGATATGATGCAGTGTCTCCTTTCCTGTGGGCAAATCACATAATAAAAAGCAAGGAAAGTTCTAAAAGGACATCTAAATCAAGAATTGCAATAAATAATAAAGCAACTTCAAATACTGAACCACATCACACAGGGAACAATATCTGTAATAGGGTATCAGGTTATCAAGGTGAATAGAAGAACGTGAACAAGAAGAATGAGAAAAAACTGAGCACTTAATCTGTATGTAATTATATTTTATGTATTGTAATTAGATTTTATATTTATGTGAATTGTATTCCTAATAATGCACATATTGTTACTTAT
This sequence comes from Xenopus laevis, assembly GCF_017654675.1. Classification (NCBI taxonomy): domain Eukaryota; kingdom Metazoa; phylum Chordata; class Amphibia; order Anura; family Pipidae; genus Xenopus; species Xenopus laevis. The sequence goes on along the minus strand of NC_054377.1, from coordinate 97,351,047 downwards.
TAATGTAGTGACCCCTTGTTTGTTACGACTAATTTATTGTTTTGCTGTACAGTGCTTTGCCCTCAAGGAGCGCTGTACAAATAAAAATATACATACATACAGCAGTACCAATCCTAGCCAAAGACGGGACATACAAGTTCATAAAACATTGTGATAATAACCTGAAACCCCCACCAGAGGGAGACATACAAGTTGCCCATTGAAAAACAGAGAAACCATACACCAACTGTAAAAGACTCACTCCAACTACTTACAAGGAGTCATACAATTTGTGTACACAGAGAAAGACAGATTATACACAGATATTAAAGGTTTGCATATAAGAGATCATTCACATGTTTTATTTTGTTTTCCTCATTTATCTGCTCCCATTGCTGTTTGTTTAGGGCAGTGCCCCTGGACCCCAATTCTACTTTGGTAAACACAGACCATCTTTTTATTGCCTGCCTTATTATATTCTAGATTACTATTTCAAATTTACTGGGACAGCTGCAGGGAGCCCACCAACTTAATATTTGCCCTGGGCCTGCTGGCAAATTGTATCGGCCCTGCACAGCTGCACTGCTCAACCACACTCTATTCAGTTGTTGCTTTACTACAAAATCCCAGCATACTTTAACACAGTGCTGTCCAGCTTCTGTGGTGCTGAGGGACGGAATTTTTATGGTGGAGGGGCAGATAATGGAAGTCAGTGCTGACCCCTCCCCCTTTAAAACCACACCCACTTGAAACCACACCCATATCACACAAAAAAGAAAATACCCACATTAATGGTTGCAGCACACAAAAAACTAATGGTTGGTGCTCACTGCAAGGATACCACTCATCACTTATATGTAAAAAATGTTTATGTCAAACCCTTAAATCCATATGTCTCATTCTCCCCTGTGGATAGCACAGCAACACTCAGCACATGATTAAACACATTGGGTAGTACTTCCAAATGCTAACAAACCCCCACCAGGTTCACCTACTATAGCCAGACAATGGCGCACACACACACACACACAGAGAACAGGGAGAGTATGGCACAAACAGGCAGCATACACACAAAGTAGGGCAAGCAGAATATGGAACACACAGGCTGAATAGGACAGACTGACAGACCAAGTCGGCAGCTTATAGGAGAGTATATGGGGCCCTCAGACAGGTTTCTGAGATCTGGCCGAAAACTGTCCAGAGGTCAATCCGATAGTCTTAAAACTCCCATTGGTTCATGGACTGCATTGTTTGATTGATGTTGTCCTCAATCCCACCTCCTGCATTTCTGGCCTTGTGATCCGATCGTTGGAACCTTAATTGCCAACTCAACGTGGGCATATCGGTGCAAGATCTGCTTGTTTGGCAACCTCTGCAGATGAGCAGATCTGTCTATGTATGGCCATCTTAAGGTTTTTGTCAATTGCTACACACGAATAAGGTGTACAGTGAGACAGCTTTATGGTTTGGATTAGTATACCTATAATACCTTAAAAGGGGTGGTTCACCTTTAAGTTAACTTTTAGTATGTTCTAGAACGGGCAATTCTAGGCAACTTTTCAATTAGCCATCATTATTTATTTTTTATAGTTTTTTAATTATTTGCCTACTTGTTCTGACTCTTTCCAGTTTTCAAATGGGGGTCATTGACCCCATCTAAAAAACAAATGCTCTGTAAGGCTACAAATGTATTGTTATTGCTACTTTTTATTATTCATCTTTCTATTCAGGGTCTTTCCTATTCGAGTCTTTTATTCAAATCGGTGCATGGTTGCTAGGTTAATTTAGACTCTAGCCAGTGTCGGACTGTGATGCCAGGGGCCCACCAAAAAATCTTAGGATGAGGGCCCACTTTCCAACCTATTATACCTCCTCTCCTCACTCAACCTCTTTATTCTCCTAGGCTTTTTTCTCTACATACTATTCTCTATTCTTCGTTGCCGAAAAAATATAGAGAATGACCATGAAATAGGACAAATGGTTAGCAGCAAGAGGCCCACTGACACCTGGACGCCCACCGGGAGTTTTCCTGGTATCCCGGTGGGCCAGTCCGACACTGACCCTAGCAACCAGATTGCTGAAATTGCAAACTGGAGAGCTGCTGAATAAAAAGCTAAATAACTCAAAAACAACAAATAAAAAATGAAAACCAATTGCAAATTGTCTCAGCTAAAAGGTAATTTAAAGATGAACAACCCCTTTAACAGAAGCTCCTGGAGCTTCACTGTTTGCTACTAAGATAGAAAGAGGTCGGGGAACTTCATCATAACCTTCAGATGAGAGATAAATAGACAGGAATGATTACCCTCAGCTAATTTTACACATAGGAGGCATCACAACCGCATCCCCAAAAGCAAACTAAATAACTGGTTTCAATATTTCCTTATATAACACCTGCAAAGCCCATACCTTTCCTTCAAGTCTGGAAAAGACCTGTAAAGGAGAGAACAGTCTCTAATGCCTAAAACCAAGATAAAGATATAGCCCATAATTTGTCAGAGATGGTAAAGCTAAGCCCCAAGTTAAATAGCCCTAACTACTGGATAACTAACTGCAACCTCCATGACCTATACTTGCAACCATACTCTTGACTGGTGCAGGAGGGAGAAGCCAACTCAGTAAGTATGGAAGCCCTGCAATTGTCCAGGGATAATTATTTTTCTCCAGAAATGTCATACACAATTTAAAGTACATTCACTCAGGGCAGCCATCAGGGGGGGACAGTTGTAGGGGGCCCGAGGGTAAGGGGGGCCCTGCCACGCCACACTTGATTAGCCGGGCCCCCCATCTTTCTGAGAGCTGCTGACTTCAGGAAGGCATGAACGTTTAAGGGGCCATGGCCACCAATTTTCTCATAATGTGGGGGGGGGCCCTGGCCAGCAATTTTGGCCACCAATTTTTTTCCTCATGTGGGGTCCTAGCCACCAATATTTTTTAATGGGGGGGCCCTGGCCACAAATGTTTTTTATGGGGGGCCCTGACCACCAATATCTTTTCATTTTTTATTAACATGTGGGAACCCTAGCCACCAATATTTTTTTTGTTTTTTTACTGTGTAGTGGGGGCGGACCTGTGGGGCTGGGGAAGGCCGACCTGTAGGTGGGGCTTGCGGTGGGTGCAGCCCAGGGGGCCCAGGAAATTTTGTTGTATGGGGCCCTGCGATTTCTGATGGAGGTCCTGCATTCACTAGTTGTATCTCTCTCGCCATTTGCCCAGCAAGTAGCATCAACCCCTCTTTTACTGCTTCTCTATCTTTCACTGAAAATCTCCATTCCAAACAACCACTTATGAATGAAATAGCAATATTTTATACATCTTTGAAACCTTTAATACAAATTTATGAACAGGAATGTCAAGCAGCTGGATGGAATTTTAATGAGCATACTATAGTGGGCCCAAAGTTAGTAACAGTCGATCATATGAAAGGTATACCAAGTAAAGCATTTTAATGGTTAATTCAGTAAGAGTAGAAATGAAACATTTTTTGGCAAAAATTTTCATACTCACACGTTTATGAAGTGATAAAGATGGTGGCGGTACCACTGGTATCGTGCTACTGGGAATCTTAGGTGCAATTGATGGTGCGTTGGGCTGTGATATAATAGGGCCGGGAATCTTCACCCAATAGATTTTATATTTTTCAACTACTGTAGCTCTAAAAGCAAGGCGAGGGGAAGAAAGAATTATTTTTTTGCAAGGGAAACAAGAAAATAGTGATTTAAAATGTTTCCTTGTCAATAATTTGCTGATAAATGCCACAGTTATCCTCATACACATTAGAAATTAACCCACGCATAATTAAAATGCAAGCATTCTGACTCTACTTTGACCTCCAAATGTACCCTTATCTAGAATAGCAATATTCATCTGTGTCCTGAAATTATTAAGGGTTGGTTCATGTTTAGTATGTTATTAATTGGCTAATTCTAAGCTATTGCCCTTTTTTAAAATAGTTTTTGAATTATTTGCCTTCTTCTTCTTCAGACAGTTTCCAAATGTGGGGAGGTCACTGACCCCATCTATAAACAAATGCTTCTCTAAGGCTACAAATTTATAGTTATGGCTAAGTTTTATTACACTTCTTTCTATTTAGGCCCCTTCTATTCACATTTCATGTGTGGTTGCTAAGGTAATTTGGATACTAGCAACTGGATTGCTGAAGTTTCAAATTGCTGCATAAAAAGCACAAATAATACAAAATGAAAATCAATTGCAAATTGTCTCAGAATAGCACTCTCTACCACACTAAGGGCAGAGACACACACGAAGATTCGGGGAGATTTAGTCGCCCAGCGACAAATTGCCTCATCTTTAGGCGACTAATCTCCCCAAACTGCCTTCCTGCCGGCTAGAAACTAAATCGCCAGTGGGGTTGCACTCCGAGCACTTCGTTTTTCGAAGTTGCCCGAAGTTTCCTCGCATGTGTCTCTGCACTAAAAGTTTGTTTAAAGGTCCTTTAAAAGAATACTAAACAAACATTTTGGGTTTGCAGGGTCAATGCATTTACTCTTACCCACCCGACTATTTGTATTACCCTTCTGGCTGCCAAAAAAAAACAACCCAACCCATCGCGTATTATGGCAGTTATTCCAGATACATGCTCAGGTTCTGAGCCAGAGTTTCAAAGTACAAAACAGAATCAAAATACTTGTTATCTGAAAGACTTTTTATCTTTTACTACCCTGCTGTTTAAAATGTCTTCTGTCCTGCTGCTTGAAATGTGAGTTAAAAAGATAAGAGCTTTGCTGCAAATGGATGTACTATGTAAAGTCATGATATACCTGTACTTTATTCACTAGTGACAAGTCTAAAGCAACTGAATATACTATATGAGGCATACCAGAGACTGTTGGCATGTTGATGTTTTTCATTAAAGGGGTTGTTCACCTTCCAAACACTTTTTTCAGTTCAGTTGTTCCCCAGAAATAAATATTTTTTCAATTGCTTTCCATCATTTATTTTTTACTGTTTTTCCAAAACTAAACCCTTAAAATTAATATGTCTAAAAATGCCATATTTTATATAATGAATTTATTGCACCAGCCTAAAGTTTCAGCTTCTCAATAGAAGCAATGATCCAGCACTTCAAACTTGTCACAGAGGGGTCACCATCTTGGAAAGTGTTTGTCACACTTACATGTTCAGTGGGCTCTGAGCAGCTAAGCTTAGGGGTCACCACAAATGAGGTTGGACTGTAGTATAAGCCAATACTGTGAGGCTGATTATTAAATTCTGATGCTAATTGCATTGGTTTCTGAGCTGCCATGTAGTAATTATCTGTATTCATTACTAACCAGCCGTATATTTAGTTTTAGCCGACATTTATATTCTATGTGTACTGTATATTTTGAGTTGGTCCCTAATCTCAGTAATGGACAGCAGCACACAGCATGTGCAGTGAATCAGCAGAAAAGAAGATATGTGGGGTAGGGATGCACCAAATCCACTATTTTGAATTCGGCCGAACCCCCGAATCCTTTGTGAAAGATTCGGCCGAATACCGAACCCTAATTTGCATATGCAAATTAGGGATGGGAAAACATTTTTTACTTTTGTTTTCTGACAAAAAGTCACGTGATTCCCCTCCCCTAATTTGCATATGCAAATTAGGGTTTGGATTCGGTTCGGCCGGGCAGAAGGATTCGGCCGAATCCTGCTGAAAAAGGCTGAATCCCGAACCGAATCCTGGATTCGGTGCATCCCTAATTTGGAGGCACATATATTCACTGCTAAAGGGCTGTGGTTGTCTTGGGCTGGTACAGAAGCCCAAAACATAACGTAACATAACATTATTAGCCTACTTCTTTAGTTAAGCTTTAGTTCTCCTTTAAAGTTGAATGTTCCTGTCTCTGGTGTTTCAGCCTGGCAGCTCAGTAATTGCTCCAAGAGGTGCATAACTTATAGGAAAGTCAGTGGTATTTGGGGTGCAGCCTTCTATGTTGTGTGTTTTTTTTTAATGTACATGTGTGATTAATGTAATTACAATAAAAGGGGTTATGTATCAACAATATTCCTTTAGCTATCTAAGCAAAAAAAACACAGCACCTGTAAAATAATTGAATTGTTATTCTGTGATGTTTACAAGTATGTTAGAGGGATTGTCCCTCTTCCAACACTTTCTTTTCAGTTCAGTTGTTTTCAGATATTTCACCAGAAATAAATACTTTTTTCAATTAATTTATTTTTTCTATTTGTGACTGTTTTTCTAATATTGAAGTTTAAAGTTTTATTTTTTTCACCTTATTATGAATTTGTAAAGCAGCTCGAGGGGAGGGGGGGAAGTCACCAATACTGTAACTGTTCTAAATGATACATCAGATGATATATTTCTTATCTTCAGCCCTGCTGAGAAGAATCCTTGAGTTTTCATTAAAGGCACCTGTTAGATTTGATACAATAGTTGCTAATATTCTACAGACACTGCTGAGAAAATATATCAAGTAATGTAACAAATTGTAACTGTTCATATTCCACACATTGGTTACTAAGCTCTCAGACAAACACCAGAGAGAGGGACATTAAATTTAAATGTTGAAAAAAAAAATGTAAATAAAAAATGGGAATTAGTTTGTAAAGTTAACAACCTCTTTAAAGGAACAGCAAAAAATGAAAGTGTTTAAAAATAATTCAGATAAACTGTAATGTGCTGCTGCCCAGCACTGGTTAAAGACTATTATAGATTATTAAACTAGCTCCTGTGCTGTCATGGAAGCAGCCATTCAAACTGAAAAAGGAAAAAAGGCACAGGTTACTTAGTCGATAACAGATAAGCTCAGCAATAGGATACAAAGGTATTCTGCAAAGTGCATCTGTTATCTGCTATGTAACCTGTGTCTTAAATGGCTGTCCCCATGGCTACAGAGCAGCTTGTTTATATAAATTATAGTAGTGTTTCTGAAGCAAACACCAGTGCAGGGAAAAACTGCATTATATTTTACTTTAAAACATTTTCATTTGTTGGTGTTCTTGTTCTTTTAAACATTATATACACATGTGAACCAAATTATACAAAGCAGTACAGTCTGCAGCACACACCTACATTTATGGCTAATTAGTCATAATGCATGTGGGCTTTTTAATAGATCTTGGATTATGCACACATGGTAGCATCCCCCAATAAGTAAAGGTACATTTTGTTATTAATACATAGAAATTAAATCTTGCATTGGGCACATTTCTTTCCTGCATTGGGCAAATTTCTTTCTTACACTAGACACAAGTCTCATATTTATGTCAAGATCATGTAATTCTCTGGGGAACAAAAAAGTTAAAATGTATTATAAATGGTACAATGCTCGCAAAGCAATATAAAATCATATTTTAGATTCTCCCAAAATATTACCATATACTTGGATTTTCCATATACCAGCAAAGTGTTTCTGCTCCTTTAAAATACGGGAAATCCAAAGGTGTTCCTTCCTAAACTTTGCTCTTCCTTTACGGTCCCTTGTAACTTCCACTAGACTTTCCTGTTCCATCACAGGAATATTCTACTCACTGTTAAAATAAAGCTCTAACCATGTGTACGCAGACATTAGAAAGCCAAGGACCATGGAATTAGAAGAGGGCTGCATCCATATCTAATATCCATAAACAACAGTTCCTTTCTTCCATCTTTTTCAAATACATTTTTGACTTTGTCATCAGTTGTCAATGCTTATGATTATTACTTACAGAAACTGAATATGCTTTGGGCTGTTGGCAGGAGCAATCCAAAATAACTCAACTTGAAGCTTTCTCTCCTTGCTGGTGTGACTGACAGCTGAATTCTGCAATAAAAAAAAATATATAATTTAATTATGAAATTGCAAAATTCCACAACCAATGGACTGAACCGCTCTTTCTTTAGTAATCAAATAAATGCATCTGCACTACCAAAGCTAGCAGCACCGTGTTTTTTCCACTGGTCCATCCTACCACCTGTTCAGGCATCATTCACATAAAGGTAACAGCCTGTGGATGTATTTTGCCCTGAACATATACACAGATGCCACAGACACGTTTGGTTTGAACTTCATCTCTTTATTTTAGGCAGGCGAGTCCTTACGCTATTCGGTAATATCAATATTGCTAGTAACTTCAAAGGCATCCTCCAGTCACTGTGCACAAGCCATGGATTTTAGTCAGAAAATACAAAGTACTGGGCAGGAGGAGATAACGCCAAGTCTGACATTAGCCTTAAAGCAGCCATACACTGGATAAACCTGTATGGTATGCAACAGAGTACTAGGAGCCTTACAAGATTTAGCCATGTAGGTTTGGTTTCATTCATTTGGAGACAAAGTTCTGCTGATGCTACTTTATCTAACACAATAAAAATGCAATTCTGACATTGTTTGAATGCTTTCAAAATTATGCAGTTCATTTATGCATATATATACAGATGTTTAAACATCATACCTGGATGCCATCACAAGTCAAAAGCTGGGAAATCCTCTCATCAGTTAAAGAAAATGATCCCACAGCACTGCCTTCCAAGTTCTCTGCATCACGAGCTTGAACCAGAAATCCATCAAAGCGAGATCCAGACAAGGTGACTGAAAATGTAATTAGATACAAGAAAGCTGCAGCTAATAACTCAAATCATGTTGCACAACCAATAAAATGCAGTTGAAGTCCATTTTATTGTCCAAATTTTTGATTTTAAACCATTTAACACCCCCCCCAGCAAAAATATGTTTCAAAAGCCTAAGCATGAAAAATTATCTTTGCATGGCCAAATAGAAAAATAAGTTGACAAATAATAATAACCGAACTCTGCACAAATTATGAAACAGTGACAGTAGCAGAAATGAACACGCACAATGATATAATCATTTAGATCAGTAAAGGCCTGTGGGAGGCCAGACAATTTAAATACTTCTTTTACAGATACTCAACACTTTACATGTCCCCTTTACCTTTAATGCGATCTCCTGGTTTAAAAATAGTTTTTTCTACATTAATGCTGTGAATGGGCTCAGATTGTGGAGCATGGCCATGGTCAGGGCGCATAGATCTGCAGGCAGAAGTCACTTTACCATTGGGATAACCAGACACTGGGGTCAGTGCACAAGTGTAAAGGTAAATGAGAAAAAGGCCCAACGGATTCATCTACAGAAATAAAAGATAGACAATGATTACTTTCCATTACCTTACAAAACAAATTTACAGGGTTGTTAAGGGTTAAAAAAAGTGTTTGGCAGAAGTTTAAAATTACACAGTAACTGCACTTCAGGCAGACATATATCTTCACTGTAACTAGCAAGTGGCTAAGATCTGCATTCTAAAGGACAACATACATTTCTTACAGGCATGTGTAAAGCAAAGGCACAGCCAGTCATGAGATTTGTAGCTTTCTTTGGAAAACCCTCTGGCACCAGAGGGTGCAAGTTCCCAATTAAACCTCACTAGGAGGTGACCACCTACATGCCCCTCGGTAAAGATCAGTCCATCAAATCACACCAAGCTCTTTCATGGCAGAATAATTTGGTAATTTTGAGATCACCTTGTGATGATGAACTGTGTGTCCACTGCCACAGAAGCAGATGCTTTGGAAGGGCAGGGTGCATTTTGCAGCGCCTACAAAACACCAGCAAAAAATACCTTGCCATAAGGGATACTGAGAAAGCCTGGAATTTGCCAGTCCATTATACTGTTTTAAATACAGAATGTACTTTAAAAAGTTGCATTTCAGCCGTTAATTTCTCCAAAAACCCAACTAGTCAAATCCATCCATTCCCCATCCTGCCAACTCCTTATTGCATTATAGTACAGAAACTAATTAGCAGTTAGCTTGATATATAAGGATACTGAAGCCTGTCTTCACGTGTGTTAAAGGAACAGTGACATCAAAAATTTGTCTTTTAAAGTAATAAAAATATAATGCAGTGTTGCCCTGCACTGGTAAAACTGCGGTGTTTGCTTCAGTAAGGGTCTGGCCACACGAGGAAACTTCGGGCAACTTCGGAAAACTAAGCGGCATGTGTTGCTTCCCCCAGGTGATTTTCATTTTAGCCAGCGGAGGGCAGGCAGTTCGGGGAGGGGTTTGTCTACATGAAGAAGAGGAGATTTGTTGCTGGAGCGACTAAAGGTGGCCATACACGGGCCGATAAAAGCTGCCGACAGACCGTGTCGGCAGCTTATTGGCCCGTGTATGGGGCCCCCCGACGGGCTTCTCCGATCGTGATCTGGCTGAAAGTCGGCCAGATCTTGATCGGATGGGACGAAAAATCCCGTCGGATCGCGGCCGCATCTGTTCGTTGATGCGGTCCCGCGATACGACCCCCGTTTCCCATGCGTTAGGATCCGATCGTTGGGCCCTAGAGCGGATCTCTCAGTGTATGGCCACCTTAACCTTCCAGAATCTGCTTGTGTGGCCAGACCCCAACACTACTATTGTTTATATAAATAAGCTGCTGTGTAGAAATGGGGGCAGCCATTCAAAGGAGAAAAGGCTCAGGTTACACAGTAGATAAGCTATGTAGAACATAATGATGTTACTGTTCCTTTAATGCATGGCTCTCCTACTGTGCTTGTGCCAGGGACCATTAGAACACACCCACCCCTAATTTGAAAAACTGACAGGTACAGTAACAGCTCTATGGGGGGTTCCAATAAAGGGTCATTTTTAAAGTTAATGATCATTTTTAGTTAAGAGTGAACATTGAAACTTATATTACTCATCATTGCCTACAAGATTAGGGAGATTGCAATTTTGAGCAATTGTGCTATTTAAACTTTTAGCAGAGTCAGTTCCTCGTATATTTTTTGGCATTTACTGCCATTCTGTAGCCAACAAGGGTGGCATTTTAGTGACTTTTGGAGTACAAAGTTAAAATTATAACCTACATGCACATCTACTGAACAAAATACAAAATACTAAAAATCACATGTGCTTGCCAAAGGGCAAGTTGGAGATCAAATATGATTCTGCAGCTTCCAGTGATATTCATTCCTATCTGCAGTAAATTGTATGCATGACAAGAGACAAGTGTCTTCTTAACTGTCCTTTTAGCTGGATATTATTTCAAATGAAAAATAATTAGTCCAACAGTCATTAGGCTAAAGAAGCTTAGGAAGAATTACATTTATTAAGATTTACTTTTTTGTGAAACTATATTCACCCATGGTATGAAAACTGTTTTTTTATATTGAACTGAATACAAAGATTAACATAGTAATTTAGTTTTGGAACAGGTTATTTCAATATTGAAAAGCTCACTTTACTACATGCATATGAAAGTCCTTGTTTCCTCGCGAGGCAATTTCGGGCGACTTCGGAAAACCGAAGCAATACAAATGCCATCCTGACGGCGATTCACTTTCTTGCCCAGGCATTTCAGGGAGATTAGTTGCCTGCAGTAGAGAAGATTTGTTGCTTGGCGACTAATCTCCCAGTGTCACCACCCTTAAGTTAACTTTTAGTATGTTATAGAATGGCTAATCATAAGCAACTTATCAATTCGTCAATTTTCTTTTTTATAGTTTTTGAATTATATGCCGTATTCTTTTGACTGCTTCCAGCTTTCAATGGGGGTCACTCACCCCTCTCTAAAAACAAATGCTCAGTAATGCTATACATTTATTGTTAATGCTACTTTTTATTACTCATCTTTCTATCCAGGACTTCTATTCATATTCCAGTTTCTCATTCAAATCAGTACATGCTAGGGTAAATTTGGCCCTAGTAATGCAATTGCTGAAATTTAATACTGGAGAGCAGCTGAATAAAAAGCTAAATAACTTAAAAATCACAAATCATAAAAAGTGAAGACCAATTACAAATTGTCTAAGAATATCACTCACATGATACAAAAGGTGAACAACCCCTTTAAATCTATGCATGGAGAGACTTAAGGTGGCCATAGACGCAAAGATCCTATCGTACGAATCGAGGATTCGTACGGTTTTCTGACCGTGTGTGTTGAGTCCCGTCATTTTTCATCCGGCGGAGATCGGTCGATCGGACAGGTTTGATTTAGTCCCGCCGGAGCCCATTGCACTCTCAACGTAATCTGATCGTTCGGCCATAGGGCCGAACGTTCAGATTACCCCCGATATAGCTGTGCCTGTTAGTGGCATATCGGGGAAAGATCGGCTCGTTTGGTGATGTCGCCAAACGAGCAGATCTTTGCGTCTATGGCCACCTTTATGCGTCCCAGCAATCATTAATGGAGTAGTAGCCTGGCACAGTTCCACCCAGGTCCAGACTGGCAATCTGTAGATTCGGACAAATGCCAGAGGTGCTGTTAGATGCCACAGACAGTGGGGCACATTTATCAACACAGGGCAAATTTGCCCATGGGCAGTTACCTATAGCAACCAATCGGTGATTAGCTTTTTAAAGCCAACTGCAAGTAGAACAAAGAATGCAACAATTTGATTGGTTGCCATGGGTAACTGCCCATGGGCAATTTTGCCCAGTGTTGATAAATGACCCCCAGTCACTGTATATTTGGAAAGAATTCCACAGCAGTTCTGGTGGCTGTTGAGATCCGCTCTTTTGGCGACCCCATATGCCCACATTGAAGTGAGCGATATTGGGCTAATCCGATTGTGGGCCCTAGGGCCCAACGATCGGATCATAATGCATCTGATACGGGCTGTCGGATCACGGATCAAATACACGCGTAGATGATGCAGCGATCTGATACGTTTTTATTAACCTGCCCGATCGAGATGGCCAGATATTGATCGGGGAAGCCCATCGGATGGCCCCACACAGGGGCCAATAAGCTGCGGACTCGGCCTTACATAATTAGATAACAGTGCTCTAGAACAGGGCCACAAAAAAGGTGTCCAAAGTGTTAAGTCATAGTATTTCTTTAATTCCTTACTAATAAAAGTCACGTGGGTGGTATTAAAAGCAGAAAAGTTGTTCCTGTTCAGAAGAGTTTGCACATAACCCTTGTAACAGACAGGTGCAGAGAAACCATTAGCAGACGACGGGGGTCGGTGCAATGGAGTCGCACGCGATTTCCTAGTAGCAGCGCACATGGGAAATTCAGCAAGTTATCACTGCCAGGGAATGGGGCATGAACCGAGGGAACGTTATTATATAATTCTAGGTGTGCTGCACAGACAATGGCAGAAATAACGAGCGACCCCACCCACACCTACATTATCAGGAAGCTGTCACTCCTGTTTCACCAGTATAAGCCAGTTCTGCTACTTACTAAACCCCAGCAATTTTCTTCTATATTTTTCTGAAGCAACAACAAAAGCCGTGTTAGTAAATGTTCCCCAATTCGTCACCGTTTCGTACAACCTACAGCACATACCGTACTTGCTCGTATGGAGATCTAAAACAGCGACTTCACCTCCGCACCGCTCACCTCATTCCCCAGCGCCTCTTCAGTGCCAGGCAAACTAATTACAGGGAACTAGAGCCAAAGTCATTCGCTCTCCGTTGATTGGCCCTGCACACTGGGGGCGTGGCTAGCAAGCACAAACGTGGGTTGGGTTTTGTTTAGTTATGGTAGAGTAGCAACTCAGGTGTCGTGCTATTATTTTCTTTACCTCAGACCGTGGACATTACACCCTCTTATCTGCCAGGCCTTCAGAGAAAGGAGCTAATGTCCTTTCCTAGTTGAAATTTTATAACTGTTCATAAAACGATGGGGGTTGGTCCACATTGTGTCTGTTATGAAATGCTTAGGGCCTCGCTGTGCTTGTCTAGAAACGCTGAGAGCCAAACTGCCTGTTGTGAAGTGCTGGGAGGGGGGCACACTCAGATCATACCTCCAACATTTAAATAATTATAAAGATGTACAAAAAATTCTGAGGGTTTTAGGATAATGTTTTATGTGTTATGACAGCAGTGTTGCTAATAAAGGTGAAATTGCCATTTTAGTTGCAAGTCTCCGTCCTCCAAAATACTTGCTTATCTTAAAGGAAAGGTTAAAACTAAGTAAGCCTTATCAGAAAGGTCCATCTAAATATACTAGTAAACCCCCAAAGTAATGCTGCTCTGAGTCTTCTGTCAAAAGAAACAGAGCATTTCTTTCCTTCTATTGTGTACACATGGGCTTCTGTATCAGACTTCCTGCCTTCATCTTAAACCTCATTGCCCTGGGCAAGAGCATGCTCAGTTTGCTCCTCTCCCCCCCCCTTCTCTGCTGTAATCTGAGCCCAGAGCAGGGAGAGATTCAGGCAGGAAGTGATGTCACACCCAGTGGCGTAACTACCAGGGGAACAGGGGGTGCGAATGGGCCCACACCCCCTCAGGGCCCCCCCGGCAGCTCGAGCGCCACTGCACACACAAAGAAAACAGCGTACGGAGGGGCGGGGGGCCAGCAGCACGTCCCGCGCCAGGGCTGCCCCCCTCTAGTTACGTTACTGGTCACACCAAGTTAATACTGTAGCTCCTATCCTAAACAAACAGAGAGTTTCTAGAGCTTTTTACTCAGGTATGGTAAAAGAATCTACAAAATAAATATAGCATTCTAGCTTGCTTTATTGCAGCTAATCTATTGGCAATAAAATGCCTCCATAACTTTCCTTCTCCTTTAATTAGTTACATTTGTATCTTAAGCTGGCCATAGACACAAAGATTTGATCTGATGAATCTCCCGTTTCGCACAATTTTCAGGCCGTGTGTGGAGAGTCCCGACATTTTTCATGCCATGGCGATTGGTCGTTCAGACGGCCGGAAAGGTAAGACAATTCTGTCAGCTACCGATAACATCTCTGCATGTATTGCCGATCTGACGCTATCAGTGGGAGACTGTCACCAGCTTTTGTCGGACATAACTTTCATACGATTGCTGTTAGGGTCAGAACATCGGCTGATCTGTTCTTTTACTACTTTATTTGATCTGAATGGTTAGTGGCAAGGTCGGGAGATGGCACAGAACGATCTTTTATCCGATATGAAGGTAAATCTGCACGTCTATGGCCAGCTTAAAGGAGAAACCAAACCCTTATTAATAAAAATCCTCCTCAACCCAGCCTATCTGCTACCCAGGGCAAATGTCATAACATTTTACTTACCCCTTGGTGCAGATTCAGGGATTGGAGTTTACGGCAGCCAACTTCCGAGTCTTCATGTCTTCTTCCACTCCACCGGTCTCATTCTACGATTTCTGAAGACCCTGAAGATGGCTGCCGTGAATTCCGATCCCTGAATATGCACGAGGGATAAGTAAAAAAGTTAGGGGCATTTGCCCGGGGTAGCAGCTCCGCTGGGGGTGAGGGGGGTCTATGTGGGGTGGGGGGTAGGTTTTTTTTAATAAGTGGTTTGTTTCTCCTTTAAGTGCAGGCGTTGACTGTTCTGGGCTCCCTGTCCCTCCTTGCTCATTTAGTTTGTGAAACTTAACTTTTTCTGGCTTTTCAGTAAAGATTGGAGATCAAAGAGCAGCAGGGGGCATTTCAATAAGGATACGGGACAGCTGACTGAGCTGTCTAATTCGGGACTGTCCCACGAAAATCGGGACAGTTGGGAGATATGCACTATCTATGCCTGTCGTGAAATGCTTAGGGCCACACTGAGCCTGTCATTAAATGTTATGGGTGGGGCATACTGTGCATGCCATTAAATAATGGTGGACCACATCATGCCTGTCGTGAAATGCTTAGGGCCACATTGTGGCTGTCATGAAACATTGTGGAGGCCATGCTGTGCCTTTCATGAAATACTGTGGGGGCACACTGTGGTTGTCATGGAGAGCTGAATTGCCACTCTTAAAGAAAGGTGGGCCTCTCAGCTCCTGTTTAGATCTATTTAATGTCATAAGTACATAAAAGTGCAATATTATAAGTGCCTCATTTAAAGGGAATGTCAACCCAAAAAAATCATTGCTTTTGCCTAATAAAAGAAAACATAATTCTAAGCAACTTTGCATATACATTAATTACAAAGTTTCTATGGTTTTTAAGTTATTTGTTTGTGTTATGCAGTGTTTGTCTGGCCTGGTGGCTCAGAGTGTTGATTCAATGTAAGACATGCTAGCTGATTCACAGACCAATACTTTTGCAACATTGTTTAAAAAGTTACAACCAGAAGTTAAGCAAATTGTGCTTTCAATATCAAATGATTTTACAAATAACTTTAAATGCACTGAAGATTATTTTATAGATGTATATTGGGAAGTTGCTTGGAATAATTATTTTCTGTTATTAGGCCCTTTTTTATTTTTGGGTTGACTTGCCCTTTAAAGCCCCATTTACTGCCATTTTCTGCCTTACTGTCCAAACCTTTCTAAACTAAAAATGTTGCGATTCCTTCCTTCTGTATATCAAAACAAGGTCAACTACAATGTGAGCAAGGCATGTTCCAGTTCTGTGGATAGACCCTTTGTCCACATGTTCAAGGTGCTGGTGCTTGCATGCATGAAAACACGACACATTTCAAACTGCTTTTCAAAACAGCAGTGGGTATATAGTTATGGTGTTCATACATGAATCAATATGGTCAGATTGTTTGTTAAATTGGGTTTTACTCCCCATCCATGGAAATCTAGGGACAGACTATTTGGTGAGACTGACCTGCAATCCCATCTCATGAAAGGATTTAATCCTGCCAATGCCCCTTCTCTGCACACAAGCATATCTGTAAATTAAAAGTGGGACATTTGCCAAATAATTGGTCTGCTGAATAATAAGCCCTATAGCCCATGCATGGCCACCTTAAAGGTCTTTTGTCTTTCTATAGCAGCTCTGGGGGGGAGGGGGTCGCAGACTCTGTAGACCAGGGATCCCCAACCATTTTTACCTGTGAGCAACATTCAGATGTAAAAGGAGTTGGGGAGCAACACAAGCATGCCAAATGTTCCTAGGGTGCCAAATAAGGGTTGTGATTGGCTGGTAGTCTCAATGTGGACTGTCAACCTACAGGAAGCTCATTTTGGTATTCCCTCATTTTTATGCACCAAGCTAGTAATTCATAAATAAGCACCTGCTTTGAGGCCACTGGGAGCAACATCCAAGGGGCCAGGGAGCAACAACCAAGGGGTCGGAGAGCAACATATTGCTCATAAGCCACTGGTTGGGGATCACTGCTGTAGACTGTTCTAAATCGATACATTTGTTATCTTTGTCCCTGCTGAGCAGAATCCCTGAGTTTCATTAAGGGTGTTAGCACAAGGAGAGATTATTCTCCTGTGACAAATCTTCATTACTGCGGGCAACTAATCTCCCCAAAATGCCTTCCCACTGGCAAGAATGTGAATCGCCAGCAAGATGGCATACATGTCGCTTCAGGTTTTGCCTCACAAGGAAAATTCGGGTGACTTCAGGAGATTAGTCGCCGCAGTAAGGAAGATTTGTCACAGGAGACTAATCTTCCCATCTGCCAACACCCTAAGAGCAGAGACACGCGCAGATTTGGGAAGATTAGTCGCCCGTCCACAAATCTCCTCTTCTTTGGGGCGACTAATCTCCCCAAACTGCCTTCCCGCCAGCTAAAATGAAAATCGCCGGCTGGATGGAACTCGGATCGCTTCATAGTTTCCGAAGTTGCCCGAAGATTCCTTGTGAGGCAGAGGAGATTTGTCACTGGGCAGCTTATCTCCCCGAATCTGCCCGTGTGTCACCCTAAAGGCAGCTGTTAGAATTGAAACATTGGTTTCATAGCTGCTAATACGGAAGAGAAGATGCTGAGAAATGTATTAACTTGCAAAATTGTACCCATTCTGCACCTGGATTTTGGAGCTACCAGACTGAAACACCAGAGATAGGAACATTAACCTTTGATTTTGGAAAAACAGTAAAAAATGGAAAGCAATTGAAAAGTCTTCATTTCTGGTGAACAATCTGAAAACAACCAAACTGAAAAATGTATTGGAAGGTACACACCCCTTTAAGTTAGCATACCAGTACTTTTGGTAACGCACAACAGATAGTAGCAGCATTCTGTATGATGAAAATTAGCAAGGAATCATTTTCACAAGCCAATATAATTGATCTCCCCATTGGTAAAAACAAGTGTACGTGTGTTATCAGCTCTTTGTTACCAAACTATTTGTCTGTTCTCTCAGTTTGTGCAGCTCAGCTTTCCTGATACCACAAATGTAATATGTTTTTGCTGATAAGTGCTTCTCTTCTACGCATGGAAACAGAGATAGGGCACATTGGTTTCATACTGAACATAGGTTTAAATTCTAGAATCCACTTTCAGCCTCACAGATGTGTATATTCTTGTGTTTTTCCAAATTACATTTCTTTAACTGTAAATATTTTCATCAAAATAACATTATTTTTTATTGTCATTATTGTAAACAGTTTATTAACTGCTAGTGTATAATGATGTTTGTGTGAGAGATTAAATACACACAGGTCTGATTGTTGAAAGTCATTTATTGTGAGATATGGAGTGCTATTCTGCAATGCCTATAGCCTTGTTATGAATTAAATGTGAGGGGAGGGGGTTGAACACATTTTGAACCTCAAAGGTGTATTTAAACCAAAAATGTCAGAAATACACTGTTATTCATATATACTATGTATACAACTCCACCAAAGTATAGAGTCTAATATAAGAGGTTGATGTATTATGCTGTGAGGTTCAGGATCCCCCCCATTACCAAATCAAAACAACAACAACAAAAATAAAGCTGAAAACTGGCAAACCACTTAAATTTTTAAAAAAAATCACAATTGTGGAGAAAAATGCATTTGTTTTACATCTTATAACCCACCTGAACCACACATCATAATAAATAACAAATACATACAGTATAACCCATATCAATATTTGCATGAATGTTTGTTGCATGATTGAAAAGTGCTAACAATAACATATTGTTATTGGAATTGGGACATAATGTTCTACAGATTTCTGGTCTGAGCCTGAGGTTTTTGCTCCCCCCCATTGATCAGCAAAATTAGGTTGTTGGCCAAGTTTTGAGCTAGTTGACTACTTGCCAATTTTTTAATATATCAATACAGACCAAAGCTTTCTGTTGATAATGGTTTAGGCCAGGGATCCTCAACTATTTGAATCCGTGAGCAACATTCATAAGTAAAAGGAGTTGGGGAGCAACACTAGCATGGAAAATGTTCCTGGGATGCCATATAAGGGCTGTAATTTGCCATTTAGTAGCCCTTATGTGGATTGTCAAGCTACATTGAGTCTCTGTTTGGCAGTGCACCTGGTTTTTATGCAACCAAAACTTGCCTCCAAGCCTGGAATTCAAAAATAAGCTCCTGCTTTGAGGCCACTGGGAGCAACATCAAAGGGGTTGGAGTGCAACATGTTGCTCATGAGCTACTGGTTGGGGATCACTGGTTTAGGCAGATACTGTATCCCTTTGCTGTTAATCTCACAGGAGTCAGAGCATTTACTGGCCAATGCCTGGAACACACACTTATTATCTAATCACTGCTGAAATGAATAGGCAAGGAACACAGAGAAACCTTTTAGCAGTGACTGAATTAAAGGTAACTATAAGGTTTATGTAATCTTTAAAACAGTCACCTCAGCTGGCTGAATAGCAGGAATCTGTGGAATATAGGTAAAACACACAGCTTTTGTTACTGATGCCATTTCAACATTATTCTAAGATGTATGTGTGTTTTGTTACTAGTTATACCACATATTACCAGGAAAATTGGTATCAACTGGAATAATACATTGAACATTTAAATGCTTCTTTAAATGTTACAGAGATATAAGTGGTTATTAACAAACACACCCTTAATGGAATTGCTCAGTATAAAAATAAAAACTGGCTAAATAGATGTGCAAAATAAAAAATGTTTTCAATAAAGTTAGTCAGGCAAAAAAAGGCTAGAGTGACTTTATGTCTAATTTGACAGAACAGAACACAACTTCCTTCCTATAATTACCAAGCAAGTCCAGATCTTTTTTGAATTACTTATATTAGATATTCCTGCTTTGCAGCTCTCTTAGTTTCCACTGATTGGTTACCAGACAGTAACAAATCAGTGACTTGAGGGGGACCACATGGGTCATGACTGTTTGCTTTTGAATCTAACCTGAATGCTGAGGATCAATTGCAAACTCACTGAACAGTTATGTCCCAAATGCCCTCCCTTCAAGTCAATGGGGGTCATTTATTAATACTGGGCAAATTTGCCCATGGGCAGTAACCCATGGTAACCAATTAAAATGCTGCATTCATTGTTCTACTTCCAGCTGGCTTTAAAAAGCTAATCACTGATTGGTTGCTATAGGTAACTGCCCATGGGCAAATTTGCCCAGTGTTGATAAATGAGCCCCACTGACTAACTCAGAGTTAGAGCTGAAAAGCTGTGTTCTATTCTAATAGACATCCAGTCACTCCAGCCTTTATACATTACATTTTTGGCTAACTAACTATATTAGAATTTTTTTTTATCTGTTTAGCCAGTTTTATCTTTATTCTTATTCTTATGCTTATGATTAAGGGCGCTTCTGCCCGAAACGCGTCAAGCAGTGTGCACAACGTGTAAGGTATTTGAGTGCTTCTGTACTTCGCGGTGGTTGCCGTTTCATCCATCATTGTGCCTTTTATTCTGAATAATGTACAACTGCGCCTAATGATGCTGGCGAATCCTGGAGAAACCATCACCCTGCACCAGAAATGATGCAACACCTACTCACTCACCTTCAACTGAGTCTGTTTTGTATCACTGGATGCAATAGCAGTTTATGCAACTCAGAGTGTGGCTGCAATTGCATTACAATTATGGGAATTAACACTTCAATATGGGTAAAAAACATGGCTATTTGCATCAGAAATTGCACATTGCACTTGTAAATTACCTGTATTAGCTCTCAATAGATGACACATGGGGAACAATGCACAAGTGCAGTTACCCATAGCAATCGATATATAATTAGTTTTGATTAATTTGCTACAAGTAAGAAAATGAATGTTATGCTGTTCATTTGAATTGTAGCAACTTTGTAAATAAATAAGCCCCACTGATACTAAGGGGTAGATAATAGTGATGTGCGGGTCGAGCTTTTTTGACTGCACCTGAGCTTACCATGCACCCATCTTCTCCCCACTATTTAGAAGTCCCACTACTTCTTCCCTCTATTTATAGGGCCTGCCGATGACATCACAAAAGGGGCCGGACAGGGAGAGCGCACCTATAAAAATGGATTCCGGAAGCCATCAGTGTATGGGCGCAGGGAGAGCAGGCAGAAAAGATCAATCCTAACTCGCCGACCCACAAATGGAGTGTTGGGTTGGCCCCAGGCCAGACCGCACATCACTAGTATATACTATAGTATGTAACAGAGTATGACCACCACATTTTAGGTGCTGTTCAGGAATGGGCATCATGTTACCAAGAGGGAAGGAAGACAACAGATAACGCTGGACCTGTAAGATATGTGTATGGGAGATCATAGTCCTATGCAACTTAATAAACCTAAGATACTGTACATGGAGAATAGCATAATACAATGAATACAACTATACCCATAAATGTTTTTTAATTGTGGCTTTACATTCCCTGAATGTGATTGTTTGTGCATTTTTTTTTTTGTGTCTGCTCATTAGTATAAATCCAAAGATGTTTTATTAAACTGCTTATATTCTTACAGCTTTAAAATGGGGTTCACTACTTTTTGTTTTTTTTTACTTAACTTTCTTTCAGGCCATCTCCTATTTATTTTGCAGTCCATCATTCCAAGTGCTGCCTGGTTGTTAGGGTAAATTGGAACAATAGCAACCGTTCCAATTAGCTGCTGAACGAAAACCTTAATTTAAAAAAAAAAAAACCCAAAGTATATTACCCTTTTTTAGGAGATCACCATTGGTTTTATAGCAGATCAGCATTGGTTTGTCAAATTGCAAACTGTTCACCAATAATTCACTTCTGTAAATTTCTTTTTATTACTGCACTTGAAAAAAATTCCCCTAAATGTTAAAATACAGCATACAGCAGCAGCCTAAAATACCGTTACACAGGTAAGATTCCTACTCGTAGCTTCATAAATAAAGAATTGTTGAATGATAAGAATAAACATCGAGTTGTCTAAAGTGTAATATGTAATTGCTACTGAAACTGGTTATTGTCTGTATTTTACAATTCTTTTCCCTCATACCAACGTATGCCATTACAACATTGTATTGGAATTCAGCTCTCCTCCAGTAATTTCCCGCAATAATTTGCATGACCTATGATTAACAGGTGGGAGAAGGGGAGTAATAGAAATATGCATGTTTTTGTGGGTATTGGAGTCTTGTAATGATACAATATTGCAATTATGTAGTCTGGCAAACTGAGATGGCAATAGCAAAGGCTAGACAGAAACTGCTTTCAATTGTTATTTCATTTACAAATAACTTAAATCACTGAATGTTTTATTTTTGGAAAGACATGTTTGCATTTTTCAGGACTGTACACACTGACTGTATGTTTTCTTTATGTTTTTAAAATATGCTGTATTTGTGTACGTCCAAATTAAATCTGTTGGCAGGCAGTCCAAAACTTAAACGAAAGGTGGGGGCTTGCCTGGGTGGAGCTTGGTATATTAGGGTTGGAGCTGTAGAGTAGGTGTTGCTATGGCTTAATGGTCATGATTTTCCCACTGGAGATGTTAGATGGTATGTATTTTGCTTAATATGTTGTTTTTCACTAAACAGCCTGACAGTTTGGTGATTGGTTGAATGGCTGTATCTGTCATGTGTGGATGAATTAAGGATATTTTGGGGTGTGTTTTATAGGGTAGTCGGAAGTACCTATATGCCAGAAAACCAGAAGATTAAAAATAGTACAATTAGCAAAACGACTACAGTACCACTCTTTTCCAGAAGAGGGCAGAAAATTACTGTTCAATTCTGTATTCCTTGACGGGCGGAAAGAGGAATTGCAACAGCAACACATCAAACATCATCACATTTAATAACATGGGGGTAAATAAAACATTATTAAACGAAATAGAAACAAAACTTTGAAAAATATTTCCTGGAACTTCAACAAAAAAGATAAAAAAAGGCTACCTGTCAGAATAGGCCCGCGCATAAACATTATTGGGCGTCAAAATTATTCGGACGAAAATGTATCTTTTTACCCTTTTTGTTTTCACTCCGAGAGAGAACCAAAACGCATTGATGTGGGGTAGTCTGTAAAACTCCAATAAAACTTCTATTTCACGATACCTGTGAGTGCTCCTAATTACATTTATATATATATATATATATATATATATATATACTATCCAGCACATTTTCTGGTATATACTAGTAGTGGAATATATGAAAAAAAAAAAAATATATATATATATATATATACCAATGTTTCATAGACCAGCACTCCCTTTGATGTAAAACAAATAATCTTTTATTGCATCTTTATCCAACGTTTTGGTCCCTGTTGTGACCTTTTTCAAGGATGATCCTTGAAAAAGGCCCCAACAGGGACCGCAACGTTGGATAAAGATGCAATAAAAGATTATTTGTTTTACATCAAAGGGAGTGCTGGTCTATGAAACATTGGTGTATACAAGACTTACCGTGCACCCCTGCCTTTATCAAGATTGATTTTGGAGTGCGGATACTCACCTGGAAGATATATATATATATATATATATATATATATATATATATATATATATATATATATATATATATACACATACATACAGTCCAAAGCTGGTGCACCGATCACTATAATACACAAAAGCTATGAATATCTTGTAAATTATATCCTTATAAACGGTGAGTTCTGATGTCATCAGTTATAAACGGTGAGTTCTGATGTAATTTCTGTTACTTGACTCACTGAAATTTGTGTATTATAATAAATAAAGTACCCCCAGTTGCAAAATATGAGGATATTAGAAGTTACCTCGGAGTTCCATGACCTGTATAAAAACACTCGACCTTCGGCCTCGTGTTTTTATATGGTCATGAAACTCCTCGGTAACTTATAATATCCTTATATTTTACAAGAGGGGGTACTTTATTCACTATCTATCTATCTATCTATATATATATATATATATATATATATATATATATATATATATATATATTTATATAGACAAATATAAGAGGTCCTCTGCACTCAACCCATTGGGAGCTTTACTTTGAAAGCAGCTAGTAAGTTGCAGGTAAAACTTAGTCCCTTTGTAAAATGTATAATTAAGCAATTGAATTCTTAATGAATCAGATGAAAATTAAGCGTAGGACTGGCCAGATATGGGATGACTTTGACGTAGTTGGCCAGCTTAAATATATTGCAATATATGGACAAACAATCCCTGTGTTATTTAAAGGGAAAGGCATTTTTTAGTAGCAGTATGCACAAAATGTCGCTGTCTTAAATATATTGATAATGGGTTGAGTGCAGAGGACCTCTTGTATTTGTCTATATGTATTTTGTGGTCACACCCTCATTGCACCCCCGCCTAATGGTTTTAAAAAATAGTGCTGAGCACAACTTTCCCTTGTTTGTTATATATATATATATATATATATATATATATATATATATATATATATATATATATATATATATCTATATACTGTATATATCTTATGCAGCAGCACATTTTCTGGTTGCACGGTTTCTTTAAAACCCAGATCCCAAAACATGTCACCATGCTGTGTTTAGTACTGCTCTCCCTTCATAAATCAACTGACCATAGGTTGTAGGTGCTTGAGCTTGATGTTGTCCACAATGATGTTGGCGTCCATTACAAGATTATCAAAAATACCTGCAACGTAATTTTGGTGAGTTTGCTCCCACTGGCCACAACAACTGGAACTTGCTGGTAACTACTGCATAATTGTAGATTTTAATTACCCTTCTCCTTAAAATGCTGTACTTTTCTTCTTTATCGGAGCGCTGGTCGCTGCACATCCTGGAACCGGGCCCACAGGTAACTAGTTACGCCACTGCAACAGCTAGCTATCTTCTTACAAATTGATATACTATTGTTCTGGGAACCATAAATGTAAAGACCTATAAGATTTTTAACATCTACACAGCACCAACTCATTATAGGGTTCATTTACAAATAGTCCCAAGCAACCAGCTCCACCCTAAAGCCCACATTCCCAGTTTTTTGTGCTGCAGAAAAAGAGTACAAGAACCTGTTCTTTACTGATGAGTGTTCTATTCAAGAGGAGCAGTATACACTCCCTAACTTGCACGTCATTTGCAGTAAGAACAGGGCTGCCTTGTGCCTGTCATGATTGTTGGGGAGAACAAGCATAATAATAAGAATAGAACCTAACAGGGGTAGATGAACTAAAGCAAAATAACCCATCGGCATTGCCTTAAAATTCCAAGTGAATATAAGCCCTCGTGCTTGTAACCAACCAACAACAAAAAACAATATACTTTGCAAGGATCATTGCTTGAAGTGCATGTTGTAATTCATTCAATAAACCTTGCTGTCATGTTTGGTATCCCAAAACCCAGAACAGACACTGAGGTTCCTGTCATGGCTCACTCTTCCGCCTATAACAGGAGGAGCCCTGCTCTACTCCGATGCCACCAGGTCTTAAAGTGAGAGAACCAATCAGTCAGCGCAGTACAGAGTCAGGATCCGGAAGAATAGTCAGTAACAGGTAAAGGTCAGTTCAGGCAGCAAACAGCGGTGGTCATGGACATGCCAATCAGAGAACAGAGAAAACAGACTAGAAATGCACTCAGGAACTATGTACAATAGACAAATGGGAAGTAGGGTGTGGTACCTTTAAGGGTCATGGCACACGCTAAGATTCTGGGGAGATTAGCCGCCCAGTGACAAATCTCCTCTTCTTCGGACGACTAATGGCTGGCACTCGGTTCGCTTCCTTTTCAGAAGTCGGCATTGGAAAGCCGTAGTGATCTGAGTGCCAACCCACCGGCGATTCACATTCTTGCCTGGTGGGAAGGCATTTCAGGGAGATTAGTCGTACGAAGAAGAGGAGATTTGCCGCTGGGCAGCTAATCTCCCTGGAATCTTAGCATGTGCCACCACCCTAAATATTTGAATTTCACACCAAGTGCGATGAAGTGGCCCGAGTGCTGAGAAGAAAAGATGCGCTCCTCAAACTCAACACTGATTTGCACCAATGAAGGATGAATGTGGGCGTCCCTGCCACCTTCCAGATACTCTTACATTTCAAAGGTTTTGCAAGCATTCTTTGCCTTGTGTGCTGTTTTTTTTTTCTGGAGGGGTGGATTAATGTCAGCTGTGGGACGTGCCTCAACTCTCACCTGACCAGCTGCAACTCCTCTGCGTCTATAAATATACAGTAGAACCCCAATTTTACGTTTTCAGGGGACCAAACAAATGGTGTAAAATCTAGGAAAATAAAATCAGGGAAATGTATTATGCATAATATATAGGGGGGACCACACAAAAACTATGTAAAATGAGGGAAAATGTAAAATCAGGGGATGTAAAATTGAGGTTCCACTATAGTAGCAAAGGTAGTACCCACTGGGCAACCTAATTTGCAGGGCCATTTATTTATATGTTTAAATTGACAACAAACAAAATCCATGATTGTTCGTTGGGCTTTACCTTTATTACATAGTAAATACCTATATCACAAGTGGCCAACAGTTATCCTGTTAATGTATCTGGATAACTTTCATCATGACCTATTCTTTTTTATAAAGAGACTGCTTTGTTTTAGCGTTGTGTCTACCTCCCAAAATGTAAATATTCGGAAGAGGCACATAACTGCCATACATAGCACAGTGGCGGAAGTTTGGCCATGACCACTTAGCACTCAATTTTCAGTTGGATATGGGATGAAGGAAGGAAGGGAGCATATAGACAAATACAAGACGTCCTCTACTCTCAACCCATTATCAGTATATTTAAGACCAGTGGCCATCTCCATGTTGTAGCTACCACCCTTCCCAGCTATAGTCAGGTGATCCCACTGGTGGCTAATAAAAGGGCAACCAAGTTTGGGAGTTTTACTTAGCAGCAAGTAAGTTGCAGGTACAACTTAGTCCCTGTGTAAAATGTATAATGAAGCAATGGAATTCTTAATGAATCAGATGAAAATTGAGAGTAGGACTGGCCAGATATGGGATGACTAATTGTAGGTTTAATGCAGCAAAGAGATCCATTCCAAGTATAGCAGTACCCTTATTCACAATGTAAAAGTCACATTTTGAAGTATTTGATTCAAATTGTACAGTCACTGGCAAGCAACCAAGCACAGGAATTGGATCCTTTAAGTAACTGACCAGTTTCAGGGCAGGTGCAACAAGCGGATCTTTTGCAAAGTATTTGAAGAAAATATCCTTTGGTAGTATAGAAACAGCTGAACCTGTATCAAGCATCAGGTTTATGTGTCCCTTGTCAGCAGAAGCAGTACTGACACTGACAGTGCATATAAACTTGTTTGGAATAAATGTACCAGCTTTATCCATACTTAATACTGTAACATTTGTAGTAGTGACTTCATGAACATCTTTAGCAGAACTACGGCAGTTCTTAGCAAAATGTCCTACCTTTTTGCGTTTGCGGCACTGTAAAGCTTTTACAGGACATGTAACATGATTTGCAGTGTGTTGTGTTGAACCACAGCTAAAGCAGTATTTTCTATTTGTATTTGCTGTTTAGTTTTGCAGTGTAGCTGAATCCCTTTCCTTAGCACTGTATTTTGCTTGTGACTGTGCATTATTATGCCACAGTGTTGAATTCACAATCTGTACATTCCCAGCAGTTCCTCTTTAAGGTGGCCATACACGGGCAGATAAAGCTGCTGATATCGGTCGTTTGGACCGATTTGACAGCTTATCTGCCCGTGTATGGGGGCTTCCGACGGGTCTTCCCGATCGATATCTGGCCACGATATCGATCGGGAAGGTTGGATTTTTACCCGACCGACCCGTCGGAGCCGCTTGGCGCATCGTAATTCGATCTTTCGGCCATACGGCCGAACGTTCGAATTACCCCCAATATAGCCACGCAGTTTAGTGGCATATCGGGGAAAGATCCGCTCGTTTGGCGATGTCGCCAAACGAGCGGATCTTGGAGTCTATGGCCACCTTTAGCCTCTGCCACTGCTGTTTCAATCTGGCTAGCAACTATAATAGCCTTTGCAAGGGTTAAATCCTGCTCTAGGAGCAGTCTCTCTCTAATACGAGGTGAGGTTTTTTTTTCCACTATTTTGTCTCTTAGCATTTCATCTGTTAGATTCACAAACTCACAGGTAACAACCAGCTCTCTCAAAGCTACAAATTGTTCTGCGGATTCACCACATTTACTCTTGGCATGAAAAAGTTCTCTAAAGCAGTAAGAGCAGTTTCATATGTATCATCAGGTAATGGTAATGTATAGAATATACGTTGTCCAGGGCCGGAACTAGGGGTAGGCAGAATAGGCACGTGCCTAGGGCGCAAAGCTGGGGGGCGCCAGGCACGTACCTGCTGTCCGGCCTACCCCATGTCCGGTCCTGTCTCTCCCCGACTGCGCCTGGAATTTTTTGCGCAAATGCGCTTCTGCGGATGCGCGCACACCGTTTCACGCATGCGTGCTCAATCTCAGTTTCGCGCATGTGCACTTGAGAGCATTTTAGCACATGCGCAATCAAGAGCGCACTCAGCCGGCGCCGTGGCTGGCCAGGTTGCCTAGGGCGCCTAGCCGGGTTGGCCCGGGTCTGACGCTGTCCCTCTGCTCCCAGGCAGTGAATAAGTAAAGCACGCTTTCTAGCAGCAGAAATCTCCCCTTGGTCAGCAGCAATAATGTAATTTTCAAACATACGGATCCAAGCAGTAAAGGGTATGGTAGGCTCACCAGGGTTTGGGAGAAAAGGTGTAGGCTGCTGCAGAGGTAGAAGAGCCATTCTTGTCGCCATTTTTTATGTTTTGGGTAGCCGAGGATGAGTAGAGTATAACAGTGCTTTATTAGCAGAGTCATGCAGGCATTACACAACAGTAAGCTTTCACTTTCAAGTTGTTCAGAAAGTCCTGTGTATGCACAATCTTGTGCACCAGTGGCGTAACTACCAGGGGAGCAGGGGGTGCAATTGGGCCAGGGTCCGTACCCCCTCAGGGCCCCCCGGCAGCTCGCGCGGCATGAATTCTGTGCAGTTCTGGCAGGCCCGGATTTAGGGAAAGGCCCCCTAGGCCCGGGCCTAGGGCGTCAAGATGTTAGGGGCAGCAAGAAGGCTCCCCCTAAAATTCTCTATAACCCACAGTAATTGTAAAACGGTTACGGACTGCTGGTCAATCCCAATTCCAAAACAGTCTGAACAGACTGAAACTCAGTCTCTAACAGTTGGTAGGTTAAAACGTTTATTTAATTTAATTAATTATATAAATAATAAAAAATACTGCTGTGATGTCTGCTGAGAAATAGGAACTACAAAGATTATGCTGCTGCAAAGATTTGACTTTTTTATTTTATAATAAATATTTAACTGATACTGCGGCTGCCCGCTGGAGCACAATTGACAAACTTATCAAAACAAGGGACACATCTCTCTCTGCATCTATGTATAAAAAGGTGTCTAGATATAGAGAATATATATATAGATATATATCAAACAAGCCTAACTGCTAGTTGATCCATCTGATCCACTTTTGCATAAATGTCCTGATTGGAAAAAGATTCACATCCAGAAAATGCGCGCGGGGGGGGGGGGCGGCACAGTAGCTGGGCCTAGGGGGGCAAGGAGGGTAAATCCGGCCCTGAGTTCTGGGCTGATTCCCGAGCGGTTCCGGGTGTACGGAGGGGGCGGGGGGCCCTGCTGCGCGTCCTGCGCCAGGGCCTGCCCCCCACTAGTTACGTTACTGCTGTGCACAGAGACACCCGCAGGCCATTTGTATAAAGACCACACCATTCATATAAAATAGGTGTTTAAAAATTAGTTGGTGAGCACAACTTTCCCTTGTTGTTGGAGGAAGGGAGCATATTAGGCACATTGTGATTAGAAATGGATATATGTAATTCTCTGGAGAAGAGAATGGTACATATACTGAGAGACCACCTGTGCCTGTCTGATTACACACTGCATTATCCACATATTGTCTCTCATGAAATTCTTTAGTTGTGATTCTCTCATGCCATTCATATAAAATGGGTGTTCATTAAATTACAGGGGTTTGCCTTTCTGTCACTATTTAATATAAATTCCACGTGACAATGACGTCAATGGAGCCGGGAACTAGCACCAACTCAATGAAAGTGTTACATTGGAGCAGTGATCCCCAACCAGTAGCTCGCGAGCAACATGTTGCTCTCCAACCCTTTGGATGTTGCTCTCAGTGGCATCAAAGCAGGTGCTTATATTTGAATTCCAGGCTTGAAAGCAAGTTTTAATTGCTTAATAGCTTCGTATAGGGCCAAGTGGAGTCTCCTGTAGGCTGCCTGTCCACATAAGGGCTACCAAATGGCCAATCACAGCCCTTATTTGGCAGCGCAAGGGACTTTTCCATGTTTGTGTTGCTCCCCAAATCTTTTTATATTTGAATGTGGCTCACGCATTAAAAAGGTTGGGGACCACTGCATTGGAGCATGCGCAAAACCTCTCGCACATCTCTTTTTACTAACCTAGGCACCATAGAGAGGAAAAAGATGTAGAGAGGCGCTCTGAGTGCATTACGTTGGTTTCATTGAAAGGAGCAGGAAGGGGTGCATCATCAATGAGTCAAAATATTGGAGTCTCTATTAACCCTAGGACGAAACCGGTGTCGGCTACCTAAAGCGCTCGTCTCTGAAACAGGTAAACGGGATTTATTATGCCCTCTTTATATTGAAGGCTTTCTTCAGTTAAACCTTAGGACAAGTACGATTATATTGAATGGAATTACAGTATACATCGTTTTCAGAGAGCGCAGTAATAGCTGGAGAAAAGCATTGCCCTGAACTCTTTTCCTTAATTGTGGCTTTTTTTTTTTTTGTAGTCTCATTTTCTTTTTAACCTGTGCTGCTAATTTCTAGATTGTCCTGCAGGCACAGTATCAGTGTTACAGATATACCTGTTACAAATAACACATGAGCCATATCTGGGATCTCAGTGGATACATAATGTATATATTGACAATATAATAATAATATCCTTAGAAAAGGAAAGTGACCAGAGATCAAGTGGATCTCTAGCTGTGAAAGTGGCTGTTTGTAACTATGGGGGTCGCTGGGAGATGCATGGCAATAACAAAAGTAGTTGGGGTACCAGCTCATATGAAAAAAATGATATGCATTGCTAATAAATGTCTGGTTCTGGCTTTCAATGTACACCCTCCAGGTCAACAGTCATTGCCAGGGAGCCTGGGAACCAAATGTGATGCTGCCAACGACACATCCCAATACACACTTAAAATATAATAAATATAGTTACATAATTAAATTGGGGTGAAAAAAGACAAAGTCCATCAAGTTCAACCCCTCTTAATGAAACCAAGCATCTGTACACACACCCTCACATAAATTCTATATACTCATATCTATACTAACTATAGAGTTTAGTATCACAACAGCCTTTGATATTATGTCAGTTCAAGAAATCACCTAAGCCAACATGCCCTGCACAGTTAAAATGGAAGTTTTTGTGTCAGAAACTCTACTTTACTTAGATAAGCTGTGATATAGCTGTGACGGCAGGCATTCAAAGAGAAAGGCTTGTGTTACATAGCAGATACGTTCTGTAGAACACCATTATATTCTACAGAGCTTATCTGCTATGTAACCTGTGCCATTTAGCCCTATTAATCTTGCCTCCATTGCTACACAGCAGCTTGTTTGCATATAGTTACATAGTTACATAGTTAAATTGGGTTGAAAAAAGACAAAGTCCATCAAGTTCAACCCCTCCAAATGAAAACCCAGCATCCCTACACACACCCCTCCCTACTTTTAATTAAAATTCTATATACCCATACCTATATTAACTATAGAGTTTAGTATCACAATAGCCTTTAATATTATGTCTGTCCAAAAAATCATCCAAGCCATTCTTAAAGGCATTAACTGAATCAGCCATCACAACATCACCCGGCAGTGCATTCCACAACCTCACTGTCCTGACTGTGAAGAACCCTCTACGTTGCTTCAAATGAAAGTTCTTTTCTTCTAGTCTAAAGGGGTGGCCTCTGGTACGGTGATCCACTTTATGGGTAAAAAGGTCCCCTGCCATTTGTCTATAATGTCCTCTAATGTACTTGTAAAGTGTAATCATGTCCCCTCGCAAGCGCCTTTTTTCCAGAGAAAACAACCCCAACCTTGACAGTCTACCCTCATAATTTAAGTCTTCCGTCCCTCTAACCAATTTAGTTGCACGTCTCTGCACTCTCTCCAGCTCATTTATATCCCTCTTAAGGACTGGAGTCCAAAACTGAACTGCATACTCCAGATGAGGCCTTACCAGGGACCTATAAAGAGGCATAATTATGTTTTCATCCCTTGAGTTAATGCCCTTTTTTATGCAAGACAGAACTTTATTTGCTTTAGTAGCCACAGAATGACACTGCCCAGAATTAGACAACGTGTTATCTACAAAGACCCCTAGATCCTTTTCATTTAAGGAAACTCCCAACACATTGCCATTTAGTGTATAACTTGCATTTATATTATTTTTGCCAAAGTGCATAACCTTGCATTTATCAACATTGAACCTCATTTTCCAGTTTGCTGCCCAGTTTTCCAGTTTAGACAGATCACTTTGCAAAGTGGCAGCATCCTGCATGGAACCTATAGTTCTGCACAATTTAGTATCATCTGCAAAAATAGAAACAGTACTTTCAATGCCCACCTCCAGGTCATTAATAAACAAGTTGAAAAGCAAGGGACCTAGTACAGAGCCCTGCGGTACTCCACTAACAACACTGGTCCAATTAGAAAATGTTCCATTTACCACCACTCTTTGTAGTCTATCTTTTAGCCAGTTCGCTATCCAGGTACAAATACTATGTTCCAGGCCAACATTCCTTAATTTAACCAGTAACCTTTTGTGTGGCACTGTATCAAATGCTTTAGCAAAGTCTAAGTAAATCACATCCACTGCCATCCCAGAATCGAGGTCTCTACTTACATTCTCGTAAAAAGAAATTAAGTTAGTCTGGCAAGATCTATTACGCATAAAACCATGCTGGCACAAACTCATAGTATTATGATTTGCTATGAAGTCCAGTATCTTATCCTTTATTAACCCTTCGAAAAGCTTTCCTAATACTGACGTCAGACTAACTGGCCTATAGTTTTGAGGCTGAGAACGGGATCCTTTTTTGAATAGAGGCACCACATTAGCAATTCGCCAGTCTCTTGGTACAATACCAGATCTCAATGAATCCTGAAAAATTAAGTAAAGAGGTTTGGCAATCACAGAGCTAAGCTCGCTAATTACCCTGGGATGAATACCATCTGGCCCTGGACCTTTGTTAATCTTAACCTGTTCAAGTCTCTTTTGAATTTCTTCTTGTGTGAACCATGCATCATTAGTTGTATTACTAGAATTGGGAGTGTTAAGAAGGAAACCTTCACTTACTGGTTCTTCATTTGTGTAAACAGATGAAAAATACGAGTTCAGAATCTGCGCTTTTATTTTGTTTTCATCAACCAGCTGATCCCCCTCTGATAGTAAGGGTCCCACCCCTTCCTGCTTCATTTTTTTACTATTGACATATTTATATACAGTAGTAGTAGTGTTTATAAAGAAAAATCTTATGTTTTACCAGTACAGGACAACACTGCATTATATTTTGATTACTTTAAAACAAGTGGATATTTGGTTGTTACTGTTCCTTTGAGGTTTAATTTAGACCAAATGAAATATAACAAAACATATACCCCTTGTGTAGTGAACTGTATACTATTATTCACCATCCATTCTTTCTTCTATTTTTAAAAAGATGCCCAAGATTGTTAAAACAGGCCTGTCCAAACATGCTTTCACATTGCTCTTTTTTAAGTAATAGTTTATTTTGTGCCACCCTCCTTTACATGCCATTGTTATGCCAAGCTTGTTTACCCATGCCTTCAGTAAATAATATTAGTGATAGTAGTTGTAGAGTAATGCTCTGGGGCTGCTCACAGAGCCGGAACTAAGGGTTAGCAAGAGAAGTAGCTGCCTAGGGAGCAACATGGGGTGGGTGCGATTCTGGAAAATAAGAAATAATTGCTTAATGCATTCCAAGGGGATAAGGGTGGCGAGTTGGGGGGTAGGGGAAGTGATCAGAAGGGGCTGTGCTTGTGGCAGGTGGGTGATTGGTGTCAGACGAGTGGGAGAGGTACTTGCCTTGGGTGCTAGTTCATCCTCAGTGCCCTGGGACCTAGTGAAAATAGAAGGAAGGAAGGTGAAAAATACAATTAAAGGGGTTGTTCACCTTCAAACAACTAGTTGGTTTCAGATAGTTCACCAGAAATAACGACTTTTTCCAATTACTTTCTATTTTCTATGTGTCACCGCTTTTCTAATATTGAAGTGTAAAGTGTAATTTTCTGCTCTGGCAGGGGGGTCGTCGACCCTGTAAACTGTTCTAAATTGATTCATTTCTTGTCTTTGTCCCTGCTGAGCAGAATCCCGAAGTTTCATTAAAGGCAGCTGTTAGAGTTGATACAATAGTTGCTAATACTCCAGAGATGTTGCTGAGAAATGTATCCACTAAATGTTGCAAAATTGTAACAGTTTGGAGTGCACCTGAATTACTGAGCTGTCAGACTCAAACACCAGAGACAGGAACATTAAACTTTATACATACAAGTCTTTATTTCTGTGGAACAATCTGAAAATAACTGAACTGAAAAAAGTTTGGAAGGTGAGCAACCCCTTTAAGAATACTGCAAGAGAACTTGCTCAATTCTGCTGGAAAAACAAGTATTGGCAATTACAAGGATGGAGTAATACTGTAGTGGCTGAAGATTATTGGTGAATGTCCTAAAATAGGCAAGTCAAAGCCCTGATTGCACTTAGGAATCTGGGTCACTATTAACAATTTAGGTGTCATCCAACTAACCTCAACTTCCTGGAGTATATCTGCCCAGGAGGATGGATCAAAATCAATCCTGGCTAGTGTGCAAAGCTGTTCTGTACTTGACCCGGGGAGGTAAATAGTTATGCAACCACCAAATGTATGCTTTTTTTTTGGTTTCATTATCTTTTGTGTTGCAATAGCAAATATTTTGAACATTGAGATGGTGAAAGGGTTAGTTCACCTTAATAAAAATCATTTGCTAATAGTAAAGAAACAAAAAGAAATATATGATGTCTTTCTAAAATACACTTTTTAAAAATGAATCTATCTTTTCCTCACTCACATATAGGTCATATAAGCTAGATCACCTGCTAATCTTTTAAAATTGCATATATTACTTGATACATTTCTTAGCAGTAACAGAGAAATTCCAGCAACTACTGCAGTGATGTACCAAAAAAAAGATCTGCGGTGGGGCCTGGTGTGATGTACTCAACCTTCTTTTCTCAGCAAACCAGTGAGCAGGTAGCAAGTTTGAAGTGGCTGGGGATGGGTTACTACCAATCAGCTGACCACTTAATCTGGCCTCCTTTGTCCCTTCCCCACCCCATTAGAGGATGACGCTATCACTGCTGTTAAGAAATGTATCAACTATTGTATCAAGATTTAATCATTCAGAAAGTCAGCCATCTGTTTTACTAAGCTGCTACGAGAAATGTGAGAGGGGGGGGGGCAAACTAAACTGAAATTTTGCAACTTGCCGTTCAGAGAAAAGAGTAAATAAGCAAGTGAATAGAAATAATTGTCATGTACAATCGGAATTTATGAAGACGAACTGTCCTTGTGTAACTCCTATCCTTGTTGAAATCCATGTTAATTGCAGGATGTAACACAACCAAATGTAGAAACGCCCAGGACAGAGTGTGAATAATTATGCAAAGCACTGTAGATAGGAGCTGGGGGAAGGGAGATGCTCATGTTACAGATTCTAATGTGGCTACATTTGGTTGCAGTAATTTGTACTGCATCTATCCAGATTCTGCTCACAACACTGACCCAAAAACAGTTAAAGTTGGCCGAGTGTATTTGCAGGAGTCCCTGTAGGAATTTCAATCAGGCTTTTCAGATATATAAGTTTATCTGGCAGGGCTTTCAGAGCTGTTTGTACCATTACAATAGAATAGGTGCTGCTTGGTTTAGACAACAGATATGAGATGGCTAACACAGCAAAAGTGATACAATCATGTTGCAGTAAAGACCAATCAGCTGATCTGTTCACACTGTTCTTTTTTAAGTGCACACAATTGGTTGCCATTGAAATCAATAGGGAGCTTTGTCACCCGTAAAACTATTAAATTCTCAGCAACAATTTCCTGGAAATGGGCAGTGGGGTACTGCTCTAAAGAAATTATTTTTTTGTTTGCATCTACAAATAATAAATAGCGTGTGTGTGGGGTTGAATTAATCATGGTAATTTTTAGTATTACTTGCCCTTTAAAATTACCTATTATGGATTTTGTTTTTCTGTCTGAAGAAAGTACTTGTGTTTGGCTGGTATTCCAAACTGGAGATCTGCCAGAGAACAGTAACCTTAGTTTTACCTCTGTGTTTGTACGGAACTGCAAATAATGACATCCTGTATTAAATAGCAAACAAACAATTATTTTACCTGCTACTGTCTGCTTTCCAAACCTCACTACTACCGACTTTCACTGTTATTGGGTTATCGGTTATTTG
This sequence comes from Xenopus laevis, assembly GCF_017654675.1. Lineage (NCBI taxonomy): Eukaryota > Metazoa > Chordata > Amphibia > Anura > Pipidae > Xenopus > Xenopus laevis. Next base: position 97,314,582 of record NC_054377.1, on the reverse strand, counting down.
TGTCCTTCCATTGTTTTTGCTTTTATACCATGCCTTATTGGCTTTCATGCTTACTATATGTGACTTCCTCTTGACAAGGCTCCACAAAAAAAAAATCAGTTCTACTTTTGGGAAGCTGATCTCAGTTATCCATGCAATTCTGCCCTTTTTTTTTAATACAGAAGGTTAAAGAATGTCTGATGAAGAGGACCGCGTGCTGCGGAGTCGACGTTTAGTCTCCAAACAGTGTGTGTATTCTGAGCAGGGCGATGTCGCAAGAAGAACTGAAGGAGACAGAGTGTTCAGGACAGTGCGTAATGGTAAGAATCACTTTTAACCGTTTAACCTCAATTATATCTCTCTCTCTCCATGCAAGTTCATAGCCACTCACATTATATATGTCTGTTTGGACCAGTCGATGGGTGAACATTAAGGGGCCCATTTATTAAACCTTGAATTTTTCTGGTCGAGTTTTTAAAGGGGAAAACTCTAGGGGGTTTTATACAGGTATGGGATCCATTATCCGGAAACCCATTATCCAGAAAGCTCTAAATTATGGAAAGTCCGTCTCCCATAGACTCCATTAAAATCAAATATTTCACATTTTTCAAAATGATTTCCTTTTTTTCTGTAACAAAACAATACCTTGTACTTGACCCAAACTAATATATAATTAATCCTTATTGTATGCAACACCAACCTATTGGGTTTATTTAATGTTTAGATGATTTTCTTGTAGACTTTAGGTATGAAGATCCAAATACAGAAAGATCCCTTATCCGGAAAACTCCAGGTCCCAAGCATTCGGGATAACAGGTCCCTTACCTGTACTCCATATTTACTAAAAATCTGAATCAGAAAATCAGCGCTGGTTTTCGTCCAAAAATACGAGTTTCTGTGGCGACAAGGTTTCGGAACGTCAATCTTGCGGTTTGAATTGACGCATTAATCTGTTGCGGGGTTTTTTCGAGAAGAATTATTCATAAATGAGTTAACTTCATGGATGGGAGTTAGGTCATCTTTGTTTTAATAATAAAAAAATTGGATAAACTCGGGGTTTAATAAATAACCCCCAAAATGTTGTTTAAAACAAGAAAAAAACACTTTTTGTTATTTCTTGAGCTAAACAAGGCAAAAGGGAAAACTGAAGCTACTCTATGTTTAGTCAATGCAAGATGGATAATTAGATTACCAGTTTTTTTCTGGGGGTTATTTATCAAAAGTAGAATGTTAGAGTTTTTATACCTCGAATGAACTCACAACTGAAGTGATTTCTTATTTTAAAAAAAAAATGGATTCTGCGAGTTCAAGTTGTGAAACTCGAAAACTCGAATTGATTCAATTTTTCTCTGGGGAAAAAACTTGAATCTCTTGAATCTTTCGAGTTTTCAGGAAAAACCTTGAACATTATGCAGGCTATTAACCTCTTCAAATGGTTCAAGGGACCTCTGAAATTGACTTCTAGATGACCTCGACAGGTTTTAGATGGTGTATTCAAGCTATTTCCAGGTCGGGGTATAATAAATCTCGATGAAATTTGAACACAACCTTAATAAATCTGCCCTTAAAATGATTTTTAGCATAAAGTATGGTAATGCAATTTACAGAAAGATCCCTTATCAGGAAAACCCCTGGTCCTGCACACCACATGGGTCCCCTGGTGAGTTATTCTTTAGCGTTGACCGCTCTGCCTGCGCCTTCTAGAACAATCATTTTTAAGACTGGAATAAATTTGCTTTATAAATAGCATATTGCATGTAATTAATCATATATCCTAAACTTAGGCTGTGTTTTATATAAAGGTATGGAATCTCTTATCCAATATGCTCAGGATCTAGAGTTTTCTGGATAAGGGATCTTTCCATAATTTGCTTAAAAAATTAATTTCAACATGAAATAAACCCAATAAAATTAATTATATTTTATTAGGGGTTAAGCACAAGGTACTGTTTTATTGTTAGAGAAAAAGGAAATATTTTTTTAAACATTTTTACTATTTGATTAAAATGGAGTATATGGTAGAGGTCGTTCCCAATATTCAGAACTTTCTGGATAACAGGTTTCCTGATATTGGATCCTATACCTGTATTTGTATGCCCC